>NC_091946.1:22250640-22448140 GCF_041260155.1 Ptychodera flava | reverse complement strand
CGGTGTCCCACTAAAAGGGCGGTTTAACCAAAGACCATGCAAAACATGATTGGTCTAATTGGTTTGCAGACAACAATCGATTCCAATTACATTACAGTCAACTTAACGATTCCAACGTGTTTTCGATGGAAGTCATCCTAAAGCAGTTTAATATTTCATTATTATTAGTTTTATTTCAAACTAAATAATTTCCAAGCGAAACTATTTGTAGTGATGAACTGCTGTGTACTACCTGTTAATTCCTGTCTTGGTGTGACTTACTGCTCACTCGATAAATTCTGCTGATTCAAAGTAGCCATCTTAAACGGCGCTCTTGGCCGCACCTTCACCGCCACATAAGCTTCCGAAATATATTTCATGTTTTCTATCTTTATTATTTCCAGGTAGCGTTTTATAGCAGTGAAGCACCCATTATGTGCTGAAACTAACATACATACATGAATAATTGCAAACGCAATAGGCGAGCAAGTGCAGTCGAAAATTTGATTCGAGAGGTGACGCAAAAGGGTAAGACTTTTTATAGGCACGGTAGGAACATGTCTAAATATTACAAAACAATAATTTTATTCCAAAAGCGTCCCTTCATGACAGCAAGAGAGTTCAGGCGGTCATATAGCTATTATCGATGAGCGACCACGGGAAGCTTCTTTGCTCAGATGCCCCGAATCCAACAATTTGTTGCTAGTTTTGTTTTTTTTTGTCAGGGGTGTGAAAAGTGATAATAAATCGAAGACAGGTGATAGATTTATTTACGAAGGTATCACATTTACGGGGGTCTCACTTGGCCAAATGCCAGTTGGCACAAACGTATCTGTGGGTCCCTATATCGCGTGAAATATTCTCAGGGGTGTTGTTTCGACATTTCACACAACAGGGGATAGGTACTTCCTTCTGGCCGTCTTCATCGTTTGTCGAGTCACGAGTCACAGCATGTGCGGGAGATGCCCCAAGGGCTCTTGTTGCCCAAGATAAAAACTGTGGCAAACCCGGCAGGATGGCAACCGAGGTCGGGGCAATTCGCACGCTCTTTCTCGTAGGAGACTGATATTGTCCCTGAGAAGATTGATGGCTCACGGAGAGAAGCTAATATAGAATGCTTTCATTCGCTGACAGCTCTGTCCATCGAACCCTAGTTTTAGCTCAGTAGCTATTTTCACGCATATCCACAGTGTGTTTCTATTTGCTTCTACATGACACTGCTTTGTGAAAGCTTCAAGGTATGGTGAACGATCTATCGTCAGCATAGCACTCTGAACATGCATGGAAAAATAATATATTTTTACTTGTTAATCCTTCTTCTTATCATTCGGATGTGCATTTTAAGGACGATAATAACACAAAGTGCCAAAAAATAAATTATGCTATTCCGATAACATGGTTTTCAAAAATAGGGTAGGTAGGTGTCGGCGGGAATTTTATGTGTTATTTTATATGTTATGCACTATCGTCGCGTATTTTTGCGGTTTTTTTAATTTTATTTCCTTATGAACAGAAAAAGGTTGACGCGGCGGGTCAGAATTGTCGCGCGCGAGGATGAGAAACAAACCTTTTTTATTTTTCTTGGCCTTATAGTGGTTTGAATATGAACGACTGCAAATTACAATTTTCTTTAGTTATCAGTGTATGCTTTGGTTGGGCAGTACGGAAAGTTGTTTGACAAGATTACCGCATGGCCTTGCTGAAGTCTACAAAAGAAACTGCTCCATTTTACGTTCACATGCCACAATGGCACCGCATGAAAATTAACACAACTGTTGAATGGCGCGTACAGCGGCCCGTGTGATTTCATCAGAGCCGTCTACGCAATGCGGTAATTTGAACGCGCTCCATTGAAGCCTGTGATAGGATTCTGTGATTGAATTTGGAAATGAAATAGAACTCCCTAGCTGACTAAATACGTGCCTCCTGAAGAGCTGTGCAGGTGAACGAACTTGGCAATCAAGTCGACCTCGCATTGACGAGCACGATCTTTTCAAGTGTATTTCAATGTGCTATTATGTGTATAGAATTTCTTATCGATAATCTCACACGCAGGATGATGTCTAGGTCAATGAACCCTACTCAAACAGTTTACAATATTGAACAAAGGCAGCGGATTTTCACGGAGTACACTGTTCAATCAAATATTACTGTGTTCATGTATGTAATTTGCATATCAGTAGTGATCTAATCTGATCTCGCAAGACATCCGAGAATAAAAATCTCACATGCATGCAAATTATTTCCCGTGTGTGATATTCTGTGAGTGCGGCACAGAGTTGAAATATCGATGCCATGATAGGCTCTTCTTCGAGGCATGCTACCACGTTTCCTTGCTTATCGCTAGTTGATGCGAGCTAGGTAAACGACTATTTTTATGCCATTTTGACAGAAAGCATCGAAATCGAAACTCTAGTGATCAGGGGGCTTGAACGATGTAAATAAAGCGAAAAATGTTATGTTATTGATCAGTCAATTATATTATGCAGGATTATTGATTTTAAAAATGTTTTCGTAAAATTTACATTTGTTGTTCATAGACGTGCAAAGATTTCTTAAATTTAGGGAATAAAATGCGCTGTTATCTCATATCCTGAAACCAATAATGTAAAGTTAATTTTTCGTCTCTTTTCCGTAGAATTTCTGTCACTCATTTGGTTTCAAAAATGTCGATGTTACAAAATTCTTTTTCCCGCCAAAAAGGCTTAAAAGATGGTATGCGCCTCGAAAGTTAGAGATTTAAACTTCTGCTCACTTTCTAATCGATACTTTCAACCATTCTCTTTCAAAATCAAGAATAAAAATCTGGGGTCACCGTGCAAAGTTAAGTACCAGCAATACAAGTTACCCAACTTTTACCGATATTTGAAATTCAAAATGGCCGCCATCCCTGCGTTACCCCTATGCGGAAAGATACCATCCCTGCGTTACCTCTATGCGGAAAAATACCATTTCCGATTTTCGGAAAACTAAGACGGTGAAAATTTTCTTACTCCAAGAGCTTTAAAATGAGACCCAACAAGTGGTAGATCAGAAATTTAAAAGAATCGTAAACATTTGAGAGTCCGAATATCTGTCCCCATGGCGCATTCTACCTTACAGCCTACATTAAAATTTATTTTGCTTGTTCAGACCAAGAGAGATGGTATCAAATTATGGTGTGACTGTTACCTGAAATTTTATTGGCTGTATTTCACAGCAGCTTCACTGCATTGCTTTTGCCTTTGACACATTTGGCCAGCATTGACGAATGGATTTTATCACGCAGCGGAGTCCAATTACGTATTCCCACACCTGTGCCATTCATGTAAACATACCTTCTCTACATTTAAGGATGATATCCTTGCGTCTGTATGACTTGGGAATGTATTACATTGCGTGGATTAGGTTTCCTGGTTGTGTTTCTAGTGTACATCAAACGGTAACTGGCCATAAAACCCTTTCACTTATCAAGCAGGCCATTTAATGCACGAGACTTTACGAGATCTCGGGGCTATTACGTTTGCGGGTATGCTATTCAGAAACTCAAAAATGACATACCACCTGAGCATGCAGTGTTGAGGATTATGCAGAAAGTCACCAGTCGGTTAAATCATTCAAATAAATCACTCTTGGTAGAAGCTTGACTTATTTCACCCGATTGGCGACCAACTGACGGAGTAAAACATCTTTAGCTCTCTCGAGACCTCGCCAGTCAGAAAATCGTCAATTACGTAAAACAGGGCACACTAATATTGTTTGCCTGGTTATGATTTATCGTAAATAGAAGGAAAACTTTGTACCTAGTCGACACTTTTCTCATGCATCTTTGTGGCAAGGGTTTATAGGCTACCATAAGAGTTTGACAGTTGAATGATGATAATTTATAATTCAGGAATCTATGAAAGAATCCAGTGTTCTTTTTAAGTTCCATGTCGAACGGATCTTGCGTGAAGAATATTATGACTTCCAAAAGATAAGAGATTGTCGTCTGCAATCAAAGCTACAAAATGTGACACTCTTCCTTGACTGTCATGTTGAGGGCGCCTTCATTGAACTTCCACTAGACCCTACATCGGCTCGCGTGTATGTCAAGAACCGTGATTGCAGAAATGATTTCACTACATCCGGGTAGTACAGCAGAAACGTTACAATCGATACAAACACAAAACGCCGTATAAATATTTGATCGCTGCGCTGTGATATGAATTCATCGACAGTATGGAAAGTTCGGCTGTACACTCACGTTGAACACAGAAAATTCCCACTCAGCGTTGTAGTATCACTTACAAACAACCTTCAAGTTCAATATTTTGAGAAAGAACCTAACGCTCATCGCCAAGAGAATTGATGGCTATGCTATCAGCATGTATTATCGCCCACAAATTAATATGTTCCTATATTGTGATAGAAAGCAACAACCAATGCGTGTTAGGGGTGCTATCGACTCGTGACGTCGACATTGTCAATCGAACCTAAAAATTTGAGACAGTAATTTCTGACGCAATCGCTAGGGTATGTCATTTCTACTAGTATCGATCTTTTTGTGAGGTTTTCATCGTCTCGAATTTCAATTCCCACGTATATCCTATCATCAGCACCGTCATATCGTTGCTTATTAATACTTTCCGTAAAGTTTGTATGCGAAATCTCCCTTTAACATTTGCAAAACATTCGCAAAGTGATAAAACCAAAGCGACAGGTGATTCTGTGTTAATGTTTTGTCATATTCTTCAAAAGGTCATGGTCACTGTCGTTATTAAATAGCGAGGTATTTTGAATCCGTCCTCATGAACCGTTAGCAGGAAGGCGTCTGCCTAATTGCGCTAAAAAGGGCGGGTAGTGTTCCTCGTCTATTTGTATCACTTTTGTCATTGAAAGGACCAGGAAAGCTGACTTTAAATGATTTTTTTTAATTTTTATTTTGTATGTTAATTGCAAGTTCTAATTCTGCTCCAAAAGAATGTTGAAACGCCCACTGGTTAGATTGTCTACACAGCTAGCGTCTATAGGTGTAAAATACACTGTTATTGTTCACATTTGAATTCTAGTCCGGACCAGAATTCATTTGTCAACAATAATAGCCAAGTTTACACATGTACAGGCTGAGTTGACAAGCGGAATAGATGGAGTTTCAATGTGCTCTGGGTAGTAGAACAAGAACTTGCAATTGACATACAAAATGAAAACAATAGAAAAAATCATCAAACGTGAGCATTACCGGTCCTTTAAGGAATCGGAACGTCTTTAACCCACATCTTAATCGTTAAGGTAGAACGCACTTAGGGGACAGATATTCAGACTCAAAATTTTACAATTCTTTTCTGATCTACCACTTGTGGGGGCTCATTTTAAAACTCTTTTTATGAGAAAAAAATCACCGTCTTGCTGTTTTCATTGTTCTCCACTTGGTTTTTAACACAGATATGGCGGCCGTTTTGAATTTCAAATTTCAGTAAATATTGGGTAATTTGTTTCTCTAATACCAAAATTTGCACGGTGACCTTCGCTTTTTATTTTTGATTTTGAAAAAGAATGTTTGAAATCCTTGAGGAATGCCCTAGTTAAAGTTTTAAGCCTGTCACTTTTGAGGCGCATACTATCTTAATACTGAAGTTGAAAACAGTGCCCTGTAATTTGCTCATATTCGAAGGTGAGCATGCTAAAATGGGTTCGGATTGATACACCCAGAGGAAAGTTGAATTGTCCAGAAAAGGGGGTGACCTCAACCCGGGTTTTCAATTTCAAGTCGGTATACGAAGTATGTGATGTAAGAATACGAAATATGCCCACGTGCTTATTTACGCCAGATTCACGTGGGATTAAACAAAGAATGGCTTTGGTATGGCTTCTAACAGGATGGGCACTTTATTATGATGCTTGTGAGGGCGGCTGACGAAATCCCAATATGTTTTCATAGATGACAAAGAGTGTGAGTCACGCGACAATAAAGACCAGTTTTTGAAAACATATGTTGAAAGGCAGATAACATATTTCATAAAATAGTGTATTAAATGAACAGTGCTATTTCCCACAAAAATTCCTCAAGCATAAAATACTATACGCTCAATGAAAGCCATTTGAAAAACTCGTTTCATCAGCTGTTGTCAATCAAAGTGTAGAGTATATGTCAAAGGATACTAATCGGGGCCACTGATCATGAACTGGGAGAGAATTTCTCAAATTCATAGTGGTACAATCATTGACATCATCCTGATCACTCGCCTCGCTTTGGCGAAGATTAGAAAGCTACTTGTTGTGTCCCGGAACACAAGAGCGTTGAACTGCTTCCGCCAGTGTAAAACGGTACCGTTCTCATGAATATGACTATCTCCGACAACAATGTGCAGGTTGCTATTTGGTAGGAGCCACATGAAGGGCAGGACGCACTCATTCTTTTCGAAACACTTGACATCACTGTTTTGGTTTTACATCCAGAAGTCCGTGTTTTTTCTGGCTTATTTTCTCCATGTCTTGTGTTTTATAATTTGTCTGTAATTTTTATTTCTATGAAACCTTCAATATGTAAATATATTGCTTTGACGATAGATTTTTTAGACCTTGGATTGATTTGTTAGCTTATTTTCAATTTATATGATGTGTCATTTACACATTCGCTGCATGGGGGTTTTCAATTTAAATTTCGCCGGTGATACCCGAGAAACAATGCCTTACACTACAAAAAGCATTTCCCAGGTTGCCTACATTGGCCTTCTACCTTTCAATCAGAACAATAATTACTGTACTTTTGATTATTTTTTATTTGACTCAAATGGAGCTTCTGATTCTGTTTCTAGGACTTTCTCCATTTCTGTTTACATTAATTCCCGCTCGTTCACCCCTCCTTAACAATATTAAGTGTCATCTCCAAAAATACGATGCATACTATTTTTCAGTGAAATCTGAGTATTTATTAAGTGTTGGTTATTTCAACTGACGTTCTCAGTCGGACGTCACAAACTTGCAATGACTTGCACAATTTTGGTTCACTACTAACTGTAGATCTCAAGTGAAACAAAATATGTAACTCGCACACGGCATGGTACACTTGAGATGCAAAATCAACATCGTCATCAACAGTGCCATAGCAACCGGTCTAATATGGCTGTCGGTCCTTGCAAAGGGCTTCCGGTCGGGAAGTAGAAGCACTTCCGGAGAAGGACACCTTTGAGAGTTCAAATTGGATTCATATTGACACAGCATAGATGTACATATAAAAATCAATAGAAACGAAGTGATACAGCTTTGAGTTGGTCCTCCGCTGGCATGGGCGAATTTGTTGCCATGGAAACTACGCATACCATCAATGCTTTCGATCCTGGAGGGAGTACACAACCATATGTTTATATGCCATTAGCCCACAAGCGTTTCTACCTCAGGTTTTTCGGAGTAATTATAGCAGAGCGCATACATCAAAACTGACGAGTCATCCAAATCTTTTTCCATGTGTCGAATTCACAGATCTGGATACCACAACTGTCAAACCAATTTCCACTTCTTACCACGGGTTATTTATGTTATCCCGTGAAAAAGCTTCCTGCGATAAATCCTTCGTTTTTGGTTTGCCTCACACTTACCGCTCTTTTCTTAATACAAGTAACCTTAGCTCTTAATTAATACACAAATGTAGAGAATGAAAATTGAACTTTTCAACTTGGAGAAGACACGCATGTCCATCTGCATCTGTCTGTCTATATGTCTTTCTTTTTGTCTGTTTGTTTGTCTATCTATCTGTGTGTGTGTCTGTCTGTCTGTCTGTCTGTCTGTCTGTCTGTATGTATGTATGTATGTATGTATGTATGTATGTATGTATGTTTGTATGTATGTATGTATGTATGTATGTATGTATGTATGTATGTATGTATGTATGTATGTATGTATGTATGTATGTATGTATGTATGTATGTTTGTATGTATGTATGTATGTATGTATGTATTACGTATGAATGTATGACATGTATGCGTGTGTGCATGTATGCATGCGTGCATGCATGAATGTACAAATAAATGAGAAAAGTTGATATTTCCGTGATAGTGAGCGTATTAAAGCCAAATAAGAGACTATTCGAGTAAAGCCAGCTTCAAACATCTCGTGATAAGCTCTCTTTTCCTTCCCATAGAATCCACAGTTTAATACATACCAATGCAGTAGAGTATATCAGATCAGCGGATGTCGATTCGCTTCAAAGCAGATAATCTTCGTCATTTTGCTGCGATCTCCTAGAAGCGTTCATGGTTGGCGAGGCTAAATTTTAATTCAATGTCGTATGGCTGAATAATCGCTTATGTGTCAACCGTTTAATCGTGACCTGAGGCCAATTAAGTGACATAATTTCACATCCACCCCCAAATGTCCAAATGTCTCAGCTCAGAGCGTGGAAAACATAGGAGATTCGCTTAGCATTTACAGAGCATTTTACATTTGTGAAACGAATAGGGGGAGTGTGCTGTTTTCTCACGGGATAAAAAATGACTTTTGCAAACCTTAAACAGGTCAGATAAATTGTTAGAAAGCCTTGTACATAGGTAGATAGACAGATAAATAGGTATATAGGTGTATTGATAGAGAGATAGACTGACGCATAAATATACACATTTATCAGTACATTATAATCATTGCCTGTAGTTCTTTCATGATCTGTTATACTCAAAATCGTGAACATCCCGACGAATTGCTTGTGATGTAATACACGATGTAATGCAACAAACCAGATTCATATCTATCATTCATAAAGTTTTCAAAAAATTAATGCTGAAATCAACGTGTCAACGTGACAGCGGACAGACATCAATCTACTGGTACGCCAGTGAGAAAATAAATTGACTGGACAAGAAACTGCGACACGTCCGTCACTTTGGTACAAAATGCTTTATTGGTTTAGTGTATAAGTCCCCCATCATGGATTGAAGATTTAAGAGGGTGCTACATTAGAAGTCGGTTCAGGATAAAACATCGCCATCTGCACTGAGGAACTAATCCAGATCACTTACTTCGCGCGAATCATGGCCCCTGGGGTCCGGAACTATGACGTAAGTCAGCATGGCCGTGTCGAGACACACTAAGTGAGACTGTCAAACGTTTCCAGTACCGTATTCGTCCAAGTATATAGACAGTAGTTGTAATGGAAAATTTCTCACAGAGTTGCAACATTTTCACTTGTGCTTCAGGGATTCTAATCTTGTCGTTTGAGAATTGAAAATACTGCACAGAGCACGCGGTGAGTGTCTTTAGGCCGGCATGATCAGATTGAGTTTTAACGTTGCTTTTATTATAAATTGATATTGAGCTAGATTCAGTTTTTGTCTTTATCACGTATGTTAACAGCCACAACCTTCGTATAATTGAATGTCCACAGCATGGCTTAACAGTCACCCAGGCCCCTATAATGAAATGTATGTTTCGTATAAAAGGGCTTGTGAAAATTTGATAGGTAGGTCAAAGACTTAATTAAGACTTAATTTTCTTAATTTCAGGGGTCTGTGACTACAAAATATGCATTTTAGCAAGATTTTCCCAATGCCGTGTGCAGCTGGCGTAATTTTAGGAGAAGTCAGTAGTATTGGCAATTTTAAATAGCAATTTTTGCTCGTCGTTATATTGCGCCTGGTGCAATTGATATATAGACTTTGATGACAGAAAAGTAAAAGAAGAGAATAGGGAAAGAGTGTGTTGCACACACCCATAAAACTATTTTGGCGGGAAAGTTGCGCAAGCAACGAGCTTGCGACGTTACGTCGGAGCTTGTTGTGGCTTGTCAATAATACGAGATATAAAGCGGTCGCAAAATTTAACACAGTGGTCTACTGGTAATAAATTCTATATAAAGAATAACGTTCGCTTAAGTTTTACCAAGGGTGTAGACACACAGCCTTGAGGTAATCGCTATTTAATTACACAAACGTGTTCTTTTAGTTATAGTGTGCAAATTGGTATTATTGTAAATTGATTAAAATTCACTTCCAGCGACATATTATTGTCATTACGTATTATTCACGTGTCTGTTATTATTTCAAGTAACGAATTCCATCGTGACATTTAACCTGTGGAGCCAATGTTTATTAAGTCACTTTCTTAAGGTAGAACGTGCCTCGGAGACAGATATTCGGACTCTCAAACTTTTACAGTGCTTTTCTGATCTACCACTTGTGGGAGTTCATTTTAAAGCTCTTGGAGAAAGAAAACTTTAAACCGGCTTAGTTTTTCGAAATTAGAAAATTTTATTTTTTTCCATAGAGTCAACACAGGAATGGCGGCCATTTTGAATTTCAAATATTGGTAAATCGTGGGTTATTTATTTCTCTAGTACCGAAATTTGCATCGTGACCCTCCGATTTTTATTCTTGATTTTGAAAGTGAACGGTTGAAAAATTCCTTGAGCAAACTTTTAGCAAAAGTTTGTGTCTTTCACTTTCGAGGTGCATACTACCTTAAACCATATTTATAAAACATCCTTTCTAGTAACGTTCGCTTGAATTCAAAACTCTCTTGTTGTTTTTGTTGACGTGCTGAAGTTGGGTTCTGCGGGACTTGTGTTGCTTTTGTTGGCCTCAGCAATGTTCGGCGTGGTCGTGAAAAATGTTTGTCCGACAACTTAAAGTTTTAGCATGTCAATAGCGTTTGACAGTTGGTGATCTACTGTATATTCGGTAGTTTTCCTGCGGACTGGAGGCCTTTTACAACCAAGCCTCTTGGGTGGCACGTTTCTGACATTTCTCTGCTGGCAATGACTCGAAACCGTTAGACCGTGATAAACACGTGCTTTTTCTGTCGCCGAATGTCTTCACTTAGTGAATAGAGCATTAGGTGCAAGACGGATAAATTTTTATATTTTTCTCCCCAAACTGAGGCTTCCAATTCTTCAGATTGGCAAAGGATATCAAATTTAGGTACCATTTTGCAAGAAATGTACTGTACCTGATGCAGAGAACTGACAGACAAGCGGCGATACATGTAATTCATATGCAAATCACGAACACGCCTAAGCAGTGTCATCCGCGCTTACATCCGTAGGAGTCAAGACTGCATAACGTAAAATCAACTTGTCCCGGCGGAGCAAGACTTTCATCCCGAAGGGAATAAAAAACAAACGTGTATTGAATGGTTTTGACAGGAAAACGAAGACCAAAGCTGGTTGGATATTTACTGAGCTTAATGTGCCTAAAGATAGTCGATACCGTTCTCATGTTTTAGGGACAATGGACTCAATGATGTCTGTATATGTCCGTGGTCTTCATATAGCCTACCCTGCCTTTGAAGTGTTCACTAGATAGATGTATCGATATTAAAATTAATCATTGTTTTTATTTCACCAGGGGCTAATATTTTAGCTTGATTAGACTGGTTTGTTCATGGCACCGCCGTTTCAATGAAAGTGAAGAGGCGACGTTATCTCTGCACTTACAGTCCTTCCCTTCGAAAATCTTGATCCCCGGGATCGCAAAATGACCTCATTCTATGTAAAACCTGCCAATTCATGTAAATGTATAACAGCCACTGTCGAATCTCTAAAGCGCTGTGATTTGTATGCTTTAAGGTAGAATGCGCCTCGGGGACTCTATCCACACTCTCAAACTTTTACAATATTCCTTTGGCCTACCACTTGTAGGGGTTCATTTTGAAGAGTATGGAGTAAATAAAGTTTTCACCGGCTTAGTTTTTTGAAAAATCGGGAAGTTTATTAAGATAGAGATAAGGGACGGACCATTAGATCTTGGGAGGGGGGGTGGTCAAAAACAGAAAAAAAAAATTTTCAGAGCAGAAAGTTAGGAAAAAAAAATCTTCAAACTAGTTTGCAAAATAAAAAAAAATAAATAAGAAGACAAAGGCGTAAAAAAAAAATCTGCAAAAGTCTTTAAAATTTTGAATTTTTTTTAGATTTTACCGACAGTAAGCAACTTTCTGTATTTTTAATACATCCTCCCGGCACATTTTTAATTTTAATTTATACATTTAGAGTGACTGTATCCCTTATACTGGAAGTTGTGATTATCTTATCTTTTCAGGACTTTTGTATTCTGATCACTTGAAAATTATGAAATTATAGAGCCTATTTTCTACTTGTTTCCTGCGTACAAACCAAGCAGGTACACTAGGTAAAACATTGAAACTATGGTATGATTGTCAAGACAGAAAGTTGTATTTGCCTTTTAAGATCAAGGTAAACAGATGCAGGCCACATCAGTTTCATTTTTTTCACAGCATTTTATTACAATGATGAATGCAAGAATGGGTGAACAAGTAGAAACACGTCAATAATGATAAAACAACATATCAAGTCATTATGTATTATTTTGCTTTTAAAAAGGCATTTTCAATTCTTTTTTCTCAAAAAACAGCCTCAAATAACAACAGCAACACATGTTTTAACATTCAACAATACACTACGTAGAATGCCATCTATCCAACAAATCCCAACACAAAAACACATAAAAGGGTTGAACTTTGAAAGTTTCTCGATAGCAAATACTGAATAAATCTGCATGGTTAATCGTTTTTGTGTAGCAAATTTCAAAGAAATTGGACAAGCCCTTTCAGAGAATACAGATTTTTTGACCATGAATGGCATAAATTGCCAAAAAGACAAATATTGAAATTTCAACACATCTATACACATGCAATCAAATTGGACATGCTGCTACAGAGAAATAGATGTTTTGATCAAAAAAGGGCAACAATTGCTCTAAAAACACAAATATGCAAATTTAACTATATTATTTAGCTTATTTTAGCTTCTCAGCTTGTCAAAATCAATTGTAAATCATGAGATATGCATGATGTTTGGTGGGGTGAATGTAGGCATTTCACCACGCAGTAGAAAGGGAAGCCAGGAAACCAAAATAGTCAATTTTCAAAACTATACGAAGCTACTGAGGAGCAAGAAGACCATGTTTCAGAGGAAGATGTGTAATCCGAAAAAAATGCTCCCAAAGTGCCACCAAATAACACCATTTTTATCTCTATTTTTCAAAAGCTCCAACAGCAGGAGGGGACACCCCCTCCTGACCACCCCCCCCCCCACAAAAATACTCCCAAGTGCCACCAAATAACACCATTTTAATCTCTATTTTTCAAAAGCTCCAACAGCAGGAGGGGGACACCCCCTCCTGACCACCCCCCCGCAAAAATACTCCCCAAGTGCCACCAAATAACACCATTTTAATCTCTATTTTTCAAAAGCTCCAACAGCAGGAGGGGGACACCCCCTCCTGACCACCCCCCCCCCCGCAAAAATACTCCCCAAGTGCCACCAAATAACACCATTTTAATCTCTATTTTTCAAAAGCTCCAACGGCAGGAGGGGGACACCCCCTCCTGACCACCCCCCCGCAAAAATACTCCCCAAGTGCCACCAAATAACACCATTTAATCTCTATTTTTCAAAAGCTCCAACAGCAGGAGGGGGACACCCCCTCCTGACCACCCCCCCGCAAAAATACTCCCCAAGTGCCACCAAATAACACCATTTTAATCTCTATTTTCAAAAGCTCCAACAGCAGGAGGGGGACACCCCCTCCTGACCCCCCCCCGCAAAAATACTCCCCAAGTGCCACCAAATAACACCATTTAATCTCTATTCTTCAAAAGCTGCAACAGCAGCAGGGGACACCCCTCTCCTGACCTCTTCCCAGTGACCGCTTGCGTGGCCGCTTGTGGTGCTTGGCACCACATGTTTGCCCTCTTTATCTCCAGACAGCGACGAACGAAAAAAAATTATAAATCTGAAAATTTACTCTGAAAAAAAAATTTGCACAGCTAATCTCAATTGGAAAAAAAAATTTCAGAAATTTACAATAGTAAAAAAAAATTTTCACAATTTCATTGTGACCACCCCCCCTCCCAAGGTCTAATGGTCCATCCCTAACGCAGGGATGGCAGCCATTTTGAATTTCATATATCGGTAAATATTGAGCGACTTATCCATCTAAAAAAGTTGCACGGTGACCCCCGATTTTTATTTTTATTTTGAAAGAGAATAGTTGAAAGTTTGCTCGAGAAGTTTGCTAAGAAGTTTGACCGAAAGTTTAAATCTTTCATTTTAGATGCTCGAACTACCTTAAATATTGACTAAGAGCAAAATTTCTGGTGACTGCACAGGCCTGTATCTTTGACTTTAAAAAGTGTCAACGCATATGAAAACAACGATTGCGTTGAACAGCATTATTTTGAATGACAGAGATTGATATGATTAATTAAATCATTGCATCATTTCCTGTTAGGCCGGTTAAGGCTTGTCCGGACAGAGCTACACACCTTATCCCTTCTGATCGGTTTTATTGAAATAAACTACAAGCATTCCTCAAAAACATCCGCTGCCTACGGCCTTCTAGCAAATAAGATATTTTTCGAGATAACTTGATTTTACGAGTCCACTCCGATCTCCATAGACGACCCTACAAATGACCTTTTTTCATTGAAAGAAAAAAAAAACACGGCATAAGATTAAGGACAATCAATAAGACACCGTAATGTGTGAGTTGGGACTATCTCTATGAAAGGTCATTAGACTCGTAGCCGTCGGTAGATGAGGGCACTTTATCAAATTTGTCATGGGATTTCTGGATGATGCTGTTTAGAGCACCATCTGAAGGACAACAAGCCTGTATTCACAAAGGTTGTTCAGATGATGGCTGCAAGTATCTTCAAGGAACGGCGTAATTTCATACACGCATAAAAACCAGACAAAACAAACAGTTGAAGAAGACCCCTAAAGGCAGCTAATTACTGCCTTAGCAATTCGCCTGCCACATCAATTGAGTGATAGATGGCATTTAGTCTGCCTCAATTCGTGCTTATGTATTCAGATCACGCTGCACACATGTCTTTGACAGTCCTGTCCACATGCTTGCTTATTGAGGGTGACAAAAGGCGTCAATTACCTTCAGGTTCAAATGGTTTGTCTTGATCATTCAGCGCGACCTTGTTGAGAATACTACAACGCTTCTCGCTTTTTTTTCTCAGAAAGCGTTATTCAAGATGAATTATTAAAGATACAGGTGTCAAGTGGTGTATGTTTGACCCCGAGAAATGGTGACTCAATAATCACGTTAATTCGACACGGCAAATGGTCATGCTCACTTACTGAAGAATATAAGTCCTTCGAACCAATACAGTTGGATTCATTTCATACAAATAGTGACGTGTGCATAATTTCTTCCACATTTTGCCACCAATGTCAAGCCTATAAAACGCAACAGCAACCGAAAATAAGTCCGTTCAATGTTTTCTTATCCGCCTCATTAGACGGTTATGACGAGCTGTTCCGGTGCCACAGTCACAGAAAGCTAAAGATTAAATCAAGATCATAGGCTATGCAAAGCTATTAATTGAAATAGCAAATGTACAAGTATTTTGATTCGAGATTGCTCATTGGTCGACTGAGAAGGAAATACGGTACGACATTGCCTATGCTGCATTTTAATCTAGCGTAATTACATCGTTGACCCTTGGTTGTAGTCATAGTATAGAGGAAACATTACTGTTGCAATTATTACAAAGCAAACTGACCCGATGTTAATCAATAGTTATGCAATCCTGTCGGATATACAGAAGATATCAATGTAAACAAAGAAGGGAGGGCTAGCTTCTCTGAATCAAAAAACTTTAAAGTGGAAGTTCACCAAGGATGATTTTTACATATGTGGTAGCTCTGTGGTCATTTACCCCAGAAAAGCTATTTTCACCATTTATAACTCGCCCAATTTTTTACAAAAATGATAAAATAGTACAGGAAGTTGCCCATGTAATTTGAATCATGGGAAAAAAGCCCCAAACTTGGAGCTTGCATCATGTGATATGGAAGGGACCATCTTCGGATGGGTATGGCCCCCACATTGTCCACTCACAGTAACACAGTAGTAAACAGCAACACAAAATCTAACAGTGGACAGTTTATTATAAGTGATTCATCGTTTATGCAAGGATACTCAGTATAAACAAAAGATATGTAATACGCATAGCCTGGTTTAAGCATGGGTGAGTGGACAATGTCATACCCATGGGAAAATGGTGCCTTCCATATCACATTATGCAAGCTCCAAGCTTGGCGCTTTTTCCCATGATTCAAATTACATGGGCAACTTCCTGTACTATTTCTATCGGTTTTTGTAAAAATCGTGCAAGTTATAAATGGCGAAAATAGCTTTTCCGGGGTAAGTGACCACAAAGCTAGCACATATGTAAAAATCATCCTTGGTGAACTTCCCCTTTAAAGTTTTTGAGATTAGGTTTTTCGGACACAGATTTTTTTACTCGTACAATACGTTTCTAGTCTGCCGCCTGAGCGTAATCATTTTTCGTCATAGATTTAACAAAGTGTATTAACATTTGCACACTTACCACGAATTTTTTTACCTTGACTTTGTAAGAGAATGGTTACAAGGTTCATTGAGAGAAGTTTTAGCGAAAGCTGAATCTTTACTTTACTCTACTTTACTTCACTTTATTGCTCAAAAACACACTCAAGGAGTGTGGTAACGCAAAAATTACACAACTCAAAGTTGAAGACTTCAACAATCACTGGATGGAGCTGCTGCTGGGGGAGGAACTAAAGTACAAGAAAAGTTGGCAAGAGGTAGTTTATCTTTGTGAGTAAAGATACACATGAACTTTTCTCTGTCATTCAAATCAAGAAAACTAGGATTACTGTTTCGAAGCAGGGTGCATTACCTTAAGGCTTGGGTCCGTTGCATATACATTACATTGTCACTTTTTGTATTTCAGGAAGTTTTATTAGTTTCAAAGACTTAAACTGAAAAGCAACTTCATGATATGACAATTTCTTAGTATTCTGGTCCCACGGAAAGGCACTTTCAGCACACTTGAATATTAAGTACCCTTTAAGTCACGTGACCAAGATGGCTGCCACAAGTATGCCTCGTTTTAATATGCGCAGCCTGGGTTAAGAATCGAGGAAACACGCATGCTTAGTATTGGTATAGATGAACTGGGATATAGGCTTATTTTATCTAATATGAAGTGATTAGATTAAAGGAATATCCGAGTATGAAATCTATTTATTGAATACAATTGAAACGTGCAACAGTTACCATGAGCCTCAGCACATATAATTTACATGATTTCATCGGAAAGAAATACGCAGGCATGATGATACCGTTCAAATCACTGAATGTATCCTTACGCGACAAAAACTATCCACAAAGGTATCAAATATAGTTGGAGCCGAGCTTTCGCAGAGTTTTCGGACTGATTACTTCCTGGATTAAGCTTACTGATTCATAATTTACAGAACAAGCAGTGATTCTGTGTTGCACTTCAAGTTGGCAATACGCGCGCCCTCTGAGAAAGTACCATGCGAGGTCAAACGACATGTAATGTCACTCTAACATGTCTTTTAAGGGAACTTGCACCCCCGACCTTTGAAATCTGATGCAGTCTGTCTCTATTCATGAAGCGCGGGAAATAGATCATTTCCCTCTCGTCAGTGCGATGGAATTTGCAACCGCTGTAGTCTGACGTACATGAACGTTACATCCTGTTTGTCTCCCTACAGCTACAGACAGCTACATGACTGACGTCAGCGGAAATGACGTTTACATACCCTTTTATTCATTCGTCAGTCCTGCAGAGAGTCAACATTATATTGCGGGGAAACGTCTTGGAGCTCCGGAAGGAATGTTTCTCTTCAAAACTAAGACGGGTGGATATTTTTGTATCTGTACGCATACACTACTTCCGAAGAATCACACAACCGGTAGTTCAATATAAAAAGTTACAGTACTTGTCAGGTTGCGACGAGTAAAATGATTTTGGAGCAATAAAGAAAATAACAGATAATGCCGCCTCAACATTTTGATCTTTCAGTGTGAGGTTATCGAAAAAAAGTCCTTAAGAGCGTCTTCGTTTTTCTTACCGACGAGAAGCACGTGTTTATTTATACAAGTACTTTTGAAATCTCTACGGTGTCTATTTATCTGTCTGTTTATCTATCTATCTATCTATCTATCTATCTATCTATCTATCTATCTATCTATCTATCTATCTCCTCTCTGGGTGTATGTATGTATGTATGTATGTATGTATGTATGTATGTATGTATGTATGTATGTATGTATGTATGTATGTATGTATATATGTATGTATATATATATGTATGTATGTATGTATGTATGTATGTATATATATATATATATATATATATATATATATATATATATATATATATATATATATATATATATATATACACACATCAAAATAAAGCGTTTCTGTCCGTACAAGTATTATTTGCGTACGGTTTATTTTAGCCGATATATTTTTTCCGAAGTTCGAATATGCAAATCATGTTGTAACGACTTACTCTGAACGAGTGACAACATGACGCCCTTAAACCGAGTTGTTCACACGCCGTGGCCGAGGGGTTCCGTTAAAAACAAGTGATTATGACGCTTAACGAACATTTTCCACACAATAATAACTGTATACTGCTTAAGGGAGCGGCGAATGTTTGAAAATAACATTCGCCATGATGAAATATGATACACCATACGGTAAAATTCTCTGCATATAAATTTGTCGGGTGTCGTGCATGAAATTTTACCATTGCTGCACAATAGGATTGGCTGAGTCTGTTCAACTGCATATATATACTCTTTACGTTTCACACAGCGTACAATAATACGTACACATTCTTATGGCATTATTGGGGCGCGCAAGTGTTCTCACAGTATCGGAGTTACAGTGCGGCAATAGAATCAATAAATACACTACTCTTTGTTCAGAAATCTTTGTTGAGGATGTCACAGAGAAAAGATGCCTAGAAAGGAAATCCGCATACACCATCGATAAAGGGAGATTAAATACCCACTCTGGAGCGAATCTTTTCGAATCCAATCTTTCAAAAGCTTCGGGCCAAATAACACAGCCATAAAATTGTGTATGGGCAAACCGTGGGAAAGTTATGCGGGGTGTACAGTTATTCGTGAAACGGTCTTTCTACGGAGACTGCATTAAAAAAATTGCTGTTTCTAGATATTAGCAAGAACACTATGCATTATTTTTAGACATTTTGAGGACGTCACGTTTTTTATTTTACGTCGCAACCCCGGTTTATAACTGAACGAGGTTGTAACTTGGCTACTGCAGAGGGGAGTATTCGGTGTGCTGTTTTTGCACTCAAAGACTATATTAAAACGTTCGCAAAAATGGTTTTATTTATTGTAATAACAGTGTAGTCGACTTTATCCAAATTAATCTGTCACGTCCATGCATGTCTTTTTATTTGCACGTATGCCAGTCAACAGGTAGTTTGTCTCTTGCCCATCTCCCCATTTCTGCCCTTGCGCATCTCTCGGGCGCAACATTGGCGGTGCTAATTAGCATAATCCCTAGGCGGAGTCCCTCCTCGGTGATGGCCTAGTATGGCGAATGGTTCACACAATAGCCATAAGCTATCGCAGTTTGATATCAATTTTTAACCGCACGGAGCTTAATCTACAATTTTGGGGCTACCAGTGTCAGATCAAGGATATATTTAGAAGACCGGAATCGGTGTCTACCTTGTTGCAGAAATAGTACATCCCGGGTGGAATAGCAAAAATTGCTGGTAGCGTAGCATTCACTGCAATAACACGGAGCGGTTTTTCAAAAAACCTACCGTAAAAAGTAGAGCACTCGACCCAGTAACAGACACCGAGTATCCAGTGCTGTTGCTAGCTGTGTGATTGATAAGCTTTTACGTTTACTTTGTCAAATGCAGAAAAGCGAATATGGATATTCCATAAGGTCAAAAGCATGTGTTAAACCGATGTAAACGAAGAATATAAATGTGTAGACGATATCAGTGAATTGTTAAAGGCACGCTTAATATACTAATAAGCACCGTGAAATTTCTGCCCCGTTGTTTACTGTATTAACAAAAAGAGATAGCATACACAACAGTCCATATTTGATATTTGCTTACGCTCTGGAATTACTAATTGCAAACAGATAACATTTGACAGTTACTTACCACAATTGAACAATAAAATACAAAATTACCGGTATATATACTCTGTCAAGGATTTTCGGTGCCAAAGTTGTCGCTATTAAGCTTATTGTTCACCATCAATTTATTTATCAGAACATTGCATACTGTTCATTCAATGAGTATTGATGCCATCGTGTGTTTTGTTGAAATGTTATCGCATTATTGTGTTGAATAGAGACAGCGCATTGGACATGTTGCGTACATATACAGGAGAGAAGGAGAGAGAGAGAGAGAGAGAGAGAGAGAGAGAGAGAGAGAGAGAGAGAGAGAGAGAGAGAGAGAAAGAGAGAGAGAGAGAGGCAGACAAGACAGACAAACAGACAGACAGACAGACAGACGGACATACTATAGATAGTGAGACATAAAGACAGATGCGTAAAGACAGATAGACGGGCAATAAACCAGACGAGACACTGACAAGTAAATATCCGTAGATATCCGAAGCTATCAGTAGCATGGGTGTCGATGCAAAGATTTTGAATTAGAAATTTGTGGTTTTATTGGTTAAAAGAGCCCGTGAACATCATGAGAGCAGGTTTGCTGGTAGCCCAGTAACTCCAAATGAGATGATAGAAAAACATTCCGATGAAATTCATAAAAGTAAGTGAACTTAGAAACGGCTGAAAGAGCACTAGAAATGATTGACCTGCAATCTGTCAATGCGCGCTTCTTACGCCACCGCAACTCATCAGCATTTCACGCATGCGGATTGACCACGGATAATGCGCACGTGACTCACAAAGGCGACTTTGCGATAAAATACCGCTTGAGGCCTGGGCGGATTAAAAACTTTCAAAAATTAATATATTCTATGTGGATTTTATTTTTTAGCGAATGTACGACAAAACAGTCAAAGATATTCTGCTTTGCCAATTTTTAATTTAATTTAATTCAATTTAATTAATTCAATTCAAAGAAATGACCGGGAAATATGCCCTCTCTTGAAAAAGATGATCCTCGACTCTCCACCTTTGGCATCCGCTCATCTATTTTGCTTTTCGCTCATTTTGATTTTTTTCCCTAGTCTCCTAGGCTGAAGTTTGATTGAATGACATATAAAAATAAAAACAGTGTTCTCCTACGGGTACATTTGCCGCTAACAGAAGTACAGATACCCTTTTAAAAGTTTCGTTTAAATTAGCTTTATTTTTATTGAACTTTATGCATAGGTCATCAAAATTAAATGTGCAAAAAAACCCCCAAAAACAAACCGAAAATAGATGAGTCGGTAGCCTATGTTAAATGCTAGATAGATTGGGAACAATATTTATTTTGCTTATACGTTACCGCAGACTGTAGGCTTAAGTCGTGTGGGTCTCTGCTGCTGGTTTGGGTGTAGGGTTTGTGTAGATCAATACATGACTAGATCTTTCCGTCTAATGTTACCGTTGAGACCATCTTCGTGTTACATGACTGTAGGCAGCGTGGTATAAGGTTTGAGAGAATGGGCTACTAAAAACTTCAGAATATGGCGTATTCCTTTCGCCAATTTCACTATCTTACCAGGGAGTTTACATCGGGTAATCATGTCACTCAGTGTACACGAGCGGGCGTTAATAGAATCATGGTTGAAGAACCAGAACAAAAATTCAGGAACGCACGGCTGAGTATTCACTCACAAGCGCCATCGTGGTTCCCTGGCACTCGTTTAGGTCATCTCCAAAATGAACTTGTAATGCCACGGCGGCGGTTGTAAGCGTGGGGGATTAAACGCTTTATCGGTGCACATCCGAGTGATGTTTTCCGTTGCCAGTGCGTTTTAAAAAATCGTTGGTTTTCATGTATAAACCTAACGCATGTATGCCATTTTCTTGCTATTTTGAAAAATATTTATCCTATGCCCGGCATAACCCTTTCAACAGCTAAACCACCTGAAGTGTAGAGCAACTAGTAAGCTTTAATATCAAATGAAATTATCCATCGCCATGATTAGCATGTAACAAGAACAATAATACGTGAAAATTTAGTGCTGACATTTGAGTTATTTTGAGGATTTGAGTTGGACTACCATATGGTCAGCGACATTTCCATGATATTTTGTCATTCACACAGAGAAAAATTATCAATGAGCCCAGAAACGTTATTTAAAAAGAGTTCGAACTGAACCTTACCGGGAGAAACGAGCAAACGGATATTCAACATTCACAACTGAATGATCGAAAAAACACTTGGTAGGATAAATACACGTATCTCTGCGATTGATAAATGACGCAGTATTTCAGCTAGAGGAATGTCTTGATGAGTTATTGGAAAAAAATCAGCGTTACAAATAAATAAATCAATGTGACACGGAGCTATTGAATACTTCTACATACTGTTTCACCCCTATTTGGAACAATCAACCCAATTTGTAACAAAAGTAGTTTCAGAAAAAACGAGTTTCGACAAGGAAAAAAAAAGAAAATTGCCCCCAAACATACAAATATGCATATTTCATTAAGGTTTCAACAAATAAGGCAAAGTTTTTTTTTGAAAATTAGGTTTTGTTACAAATAGGGTTGATTGTTACAAATAGGGCTGATACACTTGAGAGAACTTTTCTGGGTAAAGCTGGCTAATTTTGATTCCAGAACATGATTGAAAACGTATCGTCTGCAATGAACGACTCAAATTATTGGCTTTGTGGCTTGTGAAATTGAGTACTAAGCTATTTATTTCCATCGTTAAATACTGTCAAGTAATTAGTCATCATGACTGTTACAGCTCCAAGCAAAGGAGAGAAACAAAAGCAGACATTAATAAGCTAATTTTTGGCGACAATATATTCTGAAATTTAATATTTGTCATAAAACAATTCACACTTCCTATTCCAATTTCTCAAACAGTGGGAAGTCTATTAATTCACTGTTATTTGGTTCTGTTCAGGGGTAACTGTATAGTGCCGTGTGCAAACATGTAATTGAGTGTATTGGGGATTAAAGTTCCACAATCAGACAAGATCCCTTAGCAACGAGAAAGTTTTTCACATTGCCGAGGTATCACTTGCAACCAAACCACATGGGCATAAATGTTGTCGCATTTCATATCTCAAAGGGCCTTTTGAAGGATTACAGGATTAATAGAATGTTGATGTAAATGTTAATTTAAACACATCTTCCTCTGACTGTCTGTCTGTCTGTCTGACTGTCCATATCTCTCCCTCTCTCTCCCTCCCTCCCTCTCCCTTCCTCTCTCTCTCTCCCTCCCTTCCTCTCCGTCCCTCCCCCCTCCCCCTCTCTCTCTCTCTCTCTCTCTCTCTCTCTCTCTCTCTCTCTCTCTCTCTCTCTCTCTCTCTCTCTCTCTCTCTCTCTCTCTCTCTCTCCAGTTGAATGTCCCCAAAACATACCGCTGGATACGTTGTCCATTTTCATTGACAATTTTTGAAATACGCCAAACGGAAACAATCATACAAGTCATTCATTAGATACATTAATTTGTTACTCCGACTTGATACCAACGCATATCAATGAAGGTTGCATAATTACCCCAATCACGTATTTGTAAGGCCCTCTGCATAATAAATGATACAATTAACAATAATTGGTTTGCTATATCAAAATAAACTAGTTGCACCAATTTAGTTACTTATTTATTCATGAACTAATAGAACATTTTCAATTTCTCACCTCGTAGCAGATAAATTACATAGTCTGTCTCTTTGAGTGTCCATCGCTCTGTCTCTGTGTTTTTCTGTTGTCACATTCCCTGAATTTTTTTCTAAAACTTGTTGCAGCGAACCTTCAGTTTGTGTAATATTTCACCACTCCACATATTGACTTAAGGTAGTTTCATAAAATTCACAATAGTATATTATTATTATCTTTCAACTGTCAAATTTATAGCAAATGTCACAGCGCTTGTTATGTGCTTGACAGCTTATCGAATAAAGATGTCCTCATTGTTCATTTAAGGTAGAATGCACCTTGGGGACAGATGTTTGGACTCTAAAACTTTTACAATTCTTTTCTTATACCACTTGTGGGGGTTCGTTTTAAAGCTCTTGGTGTAAGAAAACTTTCCCCGTCCTAGTTTTTCGAAAATCGAAACCCTTTGGTAATTTGGTAATTGGACTCTTGCCAGTAATCGAATTACTTCTCCTGATATGCCATAGAGAGTCATTTTATAGGTTTTAGCCAAATCTGATGTGCACAGTGTCTGAGAAGACCTTTTCTTTTAACGTTGAAAATAAAAGCACAGCTAATAATGACAAAATCTGCTTTTTGTTGACTATCATTTTACTCATGAAAAAACCTTTTACTTGAAAATATACGACATAAAGGAAAATAGTTGCATCATTGAGAATGAAAAATATCTTGTCATTTTTGTCTTTCTAAAATATGTCACTGTATCAAATCGATTGTGAAATATTAGTGCATGTTGCTTTCTTATACCGAAAAATGCAACAGAATGATGAAGTTCGTGACTAGTAAAATGTATTTTAGGCAAGTATGAGCCCCCTTTTAGGCATTTCAAAAACATTGTGAGCCCCCATCACCGAAGTCAAAAACAGGGTGACCCCAATGAATCCACCGCCCCACCCCCCGGGCCGAAGAAACTGACCAGTCCCTGAGTTATCAACATTTCATGTTAGTTATCAACATTATTACATATAATTTATCAGCATTATTACATGTAAGTTATCAGCATTATTACATGTAAGTTATCAGCATTATTACATGTAAGTTATCAGCATTATTACATTTAAGATATCAGCATTATAACATGTAAAATATCAGCAACAATATCCATGTAACTGCCCAAGATTGTTGACATATACGAAAATAAAAATATTACAGACAATACATTGTGTTATTTTTAACCTGTTGCTTCCTTGCTTGAGCATATACCTAGCCCCTCATGATATGCATCCAAACCATTCTTTTCTGTTCTTTACGTTGCCTTTCTGTGGACTTTTTTGTGTATTTATTTGTAACATGCACATATCAGAGAGAAGGGGAGGAGGAGGTGGAGGGTTAGAAGGAGAGAGGGAGTGTGTTAGTGTAAATTCTGTATATCTTTAAGAACTGCAACATAAATGTAATCTACCTGAAATAAGCTAAAATATGAAGAAATATGACAAAAAAATTATGTTTCCTGTAGCCCGAACAACCCTTGATACCCTCGGATCCTGAACTTTGTTCTGAAATCACGCATGATTTTGCCAAATTTTGCCGTTTCTTGATTGTCACACCTCAATAAAAAATAAAAAAGTTCCCGACCGAGCTACCCTATTTCCTCAGGGCATGAAAACGAAAACACACAATATCTTTCATGCCTTAACAAAGTCAAGATTCATATTCTCAGAAACGGTGTTGTTACTCTGTCATAAATAGCAATTCAGCGCAAACGTTGCTGCGATCTCGTATCATGCCAAAGTCTCGCATAGCGCTAGGGCGTCTGAAAGCAACAGATATTGAAACAGTCGACAAAAGCTTGACGGTAGCAGAAAGTGTCCTGCCTATAAAAAGACTGATATTTCTGACTATTGAAATTGTACCCAGCTGTTCACGTTTCAGAGAATCTCTATAGCAAAAAAGAATGAATGAAAGGAATCAATCGCTTATTATTTAGTTATCTGTTTATCATTTTGTTATTTATGTTGAATTTATCCACGGTCCCTCCACAAGGACCGTGATTTATCCGACAGATGGCTATAGAAACTTGTCCACGGACGCAAGCTCTTACTACACACCGTTGTGACGCAAATACTTTCAAATATGTATCGTTCACCTTACCAAGTCACAGAATACAGAATAGCTGAGTATCTCAGCAGTGTGGTCAATTGAACGACTTGTAGCGCCATGCGTTCAATTAATTACCCTATACCGCCACTGAGAGCAATAAAAGATATGTTGCCTTCTGGGTGCCATTCCTTTAAAAGAACATCGGTATAGGTTTTACGTTTTCACAATGAGTCTATTCGTTCATGAACGATTCCACAGTAATACAGAGGCTGAAAAAACACAGCTTTCCAATTATAGTATCAGAAGATTTGTTCCAATGTCCGTCGACACTCCTGAGCAGACGACATAATGTGATATCTTGACACCACTCACGTGACCTCCGTCAGACCCGAATATACATTTTGAGTGCGATATCAGAGTCGCCAGGCGTGTAATCAGATCAGACGGTCAACGGCTGGCATTGATGCTTGTAGGTTAACAATTTGTAGGTCGACGCAGCTAACGATCGATTGAATCGTGCATTTCATTTTTTAGACAAAAAACGAGACTTTTCGTTCGGTGATGCACCTTGATTACACATGCGCAAAGTACTTGTCATGATATATCGTATAAACCCCTATCATTCCTTGTAACATTAATTTCCCTGTAGGGTTTGAAATGGCCAAATATAGAATATCTAAAAAAAATAATGATTTAGACTGTCTAAATGTACACATTTCAGGAACAATAAAATGAACTACCCTATTTACATTTTCACAGCCATCCGAAACTCATAAATAAATCTATTAAAGTTTTGTTTGACCGACGACATTTATCACTCGCAGGAAAAATGGAGGAATACATTACGAAGAAAACAATTAGTTCCTTGAGTTGTGTGGTTTATACAATTTTCATCTCAGTACAGAACAAATCCTCTGATAAACACAATAAATTCTTCCGGGGGAATTTGTAGACAGACAAGCTTAAAAAATTGGCTGATATTTTAAGATGCCTTGAACGCGCTTCACGTCTCCGTGTTGATACCCAAATATAGCTAATTAGTTTATCAGCTGGTTTTCTTAATGAAATCGTTCCAACCGCTTATTAATGTCCTGCTAATATAGGAGGGCAACAGTACAACCTCAAGCTTGATTATTCTGATCTCCTTCGATTTTCCAATTGTTATATCTGTCTGAATAACAAAACTAGCAAAGAAAATTTGTTTGGTAATGTCATTTTTTTACTCGCACTACAGGTTGGGATCTAAATATTTATAAGGAGATAAATGTTGATGGACCTTGAAGGAGTCAAGAATTCCGCTGTTGATGATATGATATCAAACGTACCAGCATCAAAATATAAAGTTACCAGATATGAACTGAAAATGCTCACGTGTTTTCATACAGTTATGTGTAAATTTGAACCTTTGCCACATGTTTGCAACTTCATTGAAAGTATTATGATCAACATAATGAACAATAATCACCGCCGATTAATTCTCAAAGGTCATGAAGTATACAAATATGTAATTAGCTGAAATAAAAATATTAAAGTTCTTTGACTGCTGTCATTGTATCACCATTTTATATAGCAAGTGTAATTACCATTGGCCAAGTCCTTCAAGCCATATATGCCGAGCTGTGAAAGCTCATTAGATATGCAAATTGTAAATTAGCTGACATGAAAATGTGAAATGACTTTCGATATTGTTTTAACCAGGTATAATCATCAATGTTGTCATGTTTTGCCAACTTTGATCAAGTAAATCCCAGTATATATCCCTAATAAGCAAAGTTCATTAAATATGTAAATTAGGAATTGACTTAAGTAAAAATGCTTAATGATTGTCAATAATGTTGTATCATGGTATCTGCAATATATGTAACAAGTTTTGTCAACTTTGGTCAAGTCAATTCAGATATATATCTCTAATTAGGAAAGTTCATTAAACATGCAATTATGAATTGGCTGAAGAGAAAATGCTTAATGACTTTCAATAATATTGTATTACAGTGTCTGAAATGTACATAGCAAGTTACATCAATTTTGATCGAGTCAATTCAGATGAATATCCCTAAGTATGAAAATTCATTTAATATGCAAATTAGGAATTGGCTGAAGTAAATATGTCTTTTTGACTTTCAATAATGTTATATCACAGTATCTTTGATGTATATAGCAAGTTTCAATGACTAAAATCAAGTTAAATTGTGTTGCTAAGTTATCCCTATATACCAAAAATCAGACCTCTAGCTCTATTGGTTGGCTCAGAATTAGATATGCGCATAATTAATTAGGTACAGGATGTGATGTCATAAGATCTCCCATCATACCAAATATGAAGGGTGTAGCACTTGGGGTTACTTAGTTATGGCCATATATGTATATTTGAGGTCGAAGGTCATCAGGGTCACATGACATTTTGTCAAAAAAATGTATTGCTAAGTTATCCCTATATACCAAAAATCAGACCTCTAGCTCTATTGGCTAGCTCAGAATTAGATATGCACATAATTAATGAGGTACAGGATGTGATGTCATAAGGTCTCCCATCATACCAAATATGAAGGGTGTAGCACTTGTGGTTACTGAGTTATGGACATATACTCATATTTAAGGTCAAAGGTCATCGAGATCACATGACATTTTGTCAAAAAATTTGTATTGCTAAGTTGTCCCTATATACCAAAAATCAGACCTCTAGCTCTATTGGCTAGCTCAGAATTAGAAATGCACATAATAAATGAGTGCAGGAAGATGCCAAGGTCAAAGGTCAAGTGGAATCCCCAAAATTGTGGAGAGCAATTTGGTCCCCTACTGGCCATTGTCCAATAGAAGCTGGCTGTCTTGGACTTTAACATACGCCAGAATAAGCCATTGCCATAGCTTAGCTGCATAGGTATAGGGGAGGTCAAAGGTCATAGAAAAATCAGAAAAATAATACTTTAAAAATCTTCAAAATTGGCAAGACCTGTGACTTTGATATTTGGCATGAAGGAGCAAGGCTATAAGGTCTAACCAGGGTTAGGTTGGTAGCGGGTCGAGTTGACTGGGGTCGAGTTGGTTAGGGGTCGAGATGTCCAGAAACCATGGTCATCATGCTTCCCATAGACTACCATGTATCACAAAAATTAAAACTGTGATAACTTCATTAATATGCAAGCCACGCCCACCAAAACCTTTTCAGTTCTAGCCATTTGAATTCTGAAGATGTCTACTGAATTTGACTGAAATACGTTCAGCCGTTTTGAGATAATGGGATACAGACACACGGACACACGGACACACACACAGACACACAGACAGACATGGCTAAACCATATGCTCACGTGTGTGAACACGTGAGCAAAAAACGGATGTTGACAGTTTAATCCTGTTCCCCGAAAGCACTTCTGATCCCCTACATTATGAAGAATGTAACGTCTGACTGTGGATCTCTGAGAGTGGGCACATGGTTTGTTTATCATCACAAATATGGGACGGTTCTGATTGTGTGTCCACCATTAGCTATTGAATTCACAGAAGCCATCACCGCGCGTTGCGTCATCATAACGGAAGTGCTCAGTTTTCGGTAAAATCCCGTCTTTCCCGAACATTTGGTAGGAGAAGCACAATCGACTAGGGATTGTTTGTTGAACGTTAATTAAACTGACAGATGTTTTGAGTGTAAAAAGATAGCTTTCCTTCCTTCCTTGACACATAGCTTACAAAGTTAATGATCAATTCCACCTGTTTAAAAAAGCTACACAGGTGTCAGCCGGTAATTACTAATTAATTAATTCAAAACGGTCAACGCAGCTTCAGTGATTCTCAAAAGATCATCAAGTTCAATTAAGTGGCACAGCTTGTGTATATTTACTGTTTCACATTTTCCGTCTCATAAAAATAGTTACGCAACTTGTCAAAATATTTGGCTAAAAAAAGGTTTTAAAATGTATCCGTCTTATGTGTTAGCACATATTCAGGGATGTCAAATATTGACTTAATTGGTCTTGCTGCAGGGGTAAATAGTAAGTCTTCTAGATATGCAGATGAGGGACGATACTGCTGGCCACTGGCTTGCCTTTGAGGATTCTCACGACGGCTTGTTATCATGGCAACATCATCATACTCATCCATTTTGTGCAGCAAGAGATTGGATGTAATTGAAAGGTGAAGGTGGGAGAATAAATCCCGCCGAAAACACTGATCCCTAGGTACAAATTGGTGATTTTGGAGAATCATGAAATGAAGGATGGACGACAAGATAGATGGAAGAGTGAGTGGATTCATGGATATACAAAGTTGGACAGACTAACGATACAGAATGTTCAAGTTTTAGCACATATTATCATCAAATTTTGATGTTTTTGACTTCTAAAATTATTTTTTATTCATAGCGACGTTTAAATTATTGTACCATGCAAAGTTAAATTCAAGCGAAAGATGGATTTAAAGTTCTATATGGAATACCGAGTCTCCTTTCTGGCTTGCCTATGTTTACAGGATATAGGTATGTGACTATAGGCGTGGGTGAAAACACAGTCTTCTCATCTTAGTCTGACCCTGCATCAAGTGCTTTTAAGTTATTTTAAATGAAAGGCCAACACTTCCCAACTTTATATGTACCACGACTTGCTATAACAGGTGGTTTGTTCATATAGAACTTTGAATATGTAATGAAATTGCATTGTTAATTTCAAATATTCCGTTTTTTTTGTTTATGCAAAATTTTGAAATTATATTTTGAAAAATATAACATGCCGCCTCTTCCGTATTCGGTGTACATGACAGGTGCCGCCAACTGGTAAATTTCATGAATTTCTCAAAATCATCACAAAACATGTTTTGAAGGCTGATATACCGATTTTTCTTATTTTTGACCCTGACCTAAAATTTGGAGGGGAAAGTGAGAGCTGTTCGTAACTGCCCTCCCACTGGTATACACTGAAAATGTGCCCTCCCACTGAATTTTGATGCCCACTGCCCTCCGGTATCTACAGTCTGCCCGCTCCCCACTGCCCACAACAATTCAAGCTCCCCACTGCCCTCTCCCCACTACTGAAATTCCCCATTGCCAACTAGATGCCCACTAGGCAACCCAGATCAACACAAAACCATGCGAGCAGTTAGCAGTATACCATGGAACATTGCTCCCCTCTAAGTTAGGCGCTTAATTTCTCCTCAAGTTCTATTAAGCACGCCGCTTTCCCCTCCCTCTACGTATTTTCCGGTGCCCACTATCAAAAATTTTCTCCCCGCCCGCTGAAAGTAATGAAATTTCTTCCCCGCCCACTGTAAATATCGATATTTTCTCCCCGCCCGCTGATTAGTTTCGAAATTTGCCCGCCCGCTGAAAAACTTCGCACGAACACCTTTTTGTACGAACAGCTTCGTTGGCGGCACCTGACATGATAGAGAACGTTGCTTTATTGTATGTCAACATTTAACTGAGTTGTCACTCCATCCTTTAAAGCCCTTTTCCTGCCAAGTTCATATTTCACCATCAGGTCAAGTTGGTTGAAACTAGTCATTAAAGCAAAACATGTCCCATATGGCGCATTCTAACAAAGACTTGAAGATTTGAAGGTCACTGAAGACAGAGATACTGTAAACATTATTTTTGCAGACTAAAGACGCTATAACATACCAAGTTAAGTGGGTGAAAATACGTATACTGTCTGGCAGGTGAAAGGTTACAACTTCGTCGGTGCAGGTTTGGGATAAACAAAAGAGCTCTCTACAAAAAAGAAAGTTATTTGTCTTGGAAACTGAGCTGGGTGGCCCAAACTGTAAAATTTTGGATCAGCGGCTACACTAAATGACCAAAAATGAAAAAAGAGATTTAGCTGCATTGTGATTTAACATTACGAGACAGGTCAATAAGACTCTTATTCCCCATAAGCCTGTTACTGTCTGTACCCGCTTTTTGTAATGATTATATTATCCTTCACAGCAACATTTGTGGTGAAGAAATGGCGGGAAAAGTAACTGTAGTTTTCAAAACAGTTTCGATGACGTGTCATTTTCTGCCTGTGTGCAATATGTGATATAAGGTTAAAAAATGGTGCTTACCAGGTTTTTACATTCAATGTTAACTGATACTGATTGGAAAATAAGATACTCTACTTAACTAAGTGGTTAGCGCATTGGAAACACCACATAATTGTATCAATGTCTCTAAACTAGATCGGATTCTGGGGGAAACATACCTAACAGTAGTAATTTATTACTAATATTAGTGTTAAATGTATGTATGTATGTATGTATGTATGTATGTATGTATGTATGTATGTATGTATGTATGTATGTATGTATGTATATGTATGTATGTATATGCATGTATGCATATATGTATGTGAGGATGTACATACATACATACATACATACATACATACATACATACATACATACATACATACATACATACATACATACATACATACATACATACATACATACATACATACATACACATTAAATGAAGCAGCAATATTGTAAATATTAATATATATCTTTAACCTTTTGCGAAAAAAGTGACATAAATCATGCAAACTTTCCAATCTGCTGCCATTTAGTATAATTGTGGATCCATTACTAGCATTGTTTTGACCACCACTTTTCTCATCATCGGGATCCTTGAACATCCTCCCTGTCCGCGCTACGGGGAAACGCAGGCCAAGCTTTCCGTCAGACATAAACAAATACATCAACGTTTGACTGGAAATTAATAGCCAGCGACATAAACGTCCCCTCTACGCTTCAGCAAACAGATCGGGTGGCCGGCTGCGACGCAAGGGCACTGATAGGGTTATCGGATTATAGGCAGCCTAACGATTAGCTTTCTCACTTAGGTGCGGTATATCGTACCTATCAGGTGCTACTATAGGAAATATGACTGCGTGTCCATCACATCAATACCGTGACATTTAAGTTTCATCAACCGAAACTTTTGACTTACTAACAGAATTTTTCTATTAGTCTGCAAAATACACGTTCTTGTTCTACTGCAAAGATCATGTCGAAATAACCATTGTTCAACTTGAACTTGCTATCATAACCCGTATATGTGTGACATCAAACGCCGTTCTTGACAAAATTTTAATTTGGATTCATCGGGATAACTTTACACGATGCTGTACACAGTAAGGTGTCTTGAAGACAGATGTGTTTTCTTTTAAGACACTACAGGGAGAACACGAAGAGATAACACGTTTTCTAGATGACACACGTTTTGTAGATTAAAAATAATGAAAATATTATCAATTGTCACGCTGCAGTCCCATTTCAAGGCCTTTGATAAAAAACAATTCGGTTGATAATGTCGCTCTTTTATCTGTGAAAATTACTCTTTTCAGTATTATGTCCACACGACGGTTTACGAGTGTTCATTGTCAATATAACGGTCACGCGCCTTTCCGAGGTTTTGAGTATTGGTGTCAATGAACTGAAATTGTTATATGAGAGATATGATATCCGTGAAGTGTCTTCTATAAAAGCTAGTCAAAAATTGTCAAAGAGATGTCAACCCACGTGACAAAGTCAAGCACTTGACATTAATACGTATTTTATATCGTTCTGTTTGAACACTCTCAGACTTAATAACGTTTAATTGACGTTTAATTCTTATGTATGCCTGTATGTGTGTATGATCTACATTTGTATGTATGTATGTATAGATTGATGGTTAGTTGGCTTGATGGATAGATAGATGGATGGATAGATGGATGGATGGACGGATGTATGTGTTTGTGTGTATGTGTTTGTGTGTAAGCATATGTGTGTGTGTGTGTGTGTGCCGTTCCGAGCACGTATGATTAAACCATCGGTTCAAACCCGTCACTATGTCCCTGCAAGGCCCCTTGGAAAAGGTTCGTAGTTTCTAACAAAAATATGTTCTCTGTCTTCATGTTCTGTTTGTCTCTAATTTAGCGACAATCGAGGTCTGTCAGACTGCGATGCCACGGTAACGAAGGGCTGAACGAATGCAGCTCGTGAGCGTTGTCGCTTGATCAACCCGACCAGTATGCGAATGGTGCGTAATTGCCTCTCTATAAAGAGCAAAATAAGGCCTTTTTATGGCGGTACGGGGGAAATTATTTACTTTACGTGTGGGCCGCATGCTTTCTACGCTTATTATTAGCGCATTTACCACAATGAAGGGATTGAGACGTAAATCATTCGCACAGCATGGTTTACGTGTTCTGAGGTTTAATGTAGTGTGTATGTTGTTGAATTCCTCTTACCCATCAAATTGGTTGAATTTCTCTGGCCCATCAAGATGGTTAAATTTCTCTTGCCCCTCAGAATGGTTAAATTTATCTGGTCCATCAAGATGGTTAAATTTCTCTTGCCCATCAAAATGGTTGAATTTCTCTTGCCCATCAAAATGGTTAAATTTCTCTTGCCCATCAAGATGGTTAAATTTCTCTGGCCCATCAAAATAGTTGAATTTCTCTGGCCCATCACATTGGTTAAATTTCTCTTGCCCATCAAAATGGTTAAATTTATCTTGTCCATCAAGATGCATAAATTTCTCTTGCCCATCAGAATAATTGAATTTCTCTTGTCTAACAAAATGGTCGAATTTCTTTTGCCCATCAATACACATACAATTTGTTGTGATGCTCTGTATGTACTACCTCCCTTTTGAACCGTTAGGTATTTTTTTGGTTTGTTTTGAGTATTTCCCTGGTATACCATGCTACCTTGTCCGTTGAGGTAGTTAATAGTAAAGTTTGTTCCATATGACAAATTTCAACTTACTAAGCCCTTCTCCAGTCAAGTCTGGTCTATCTAGGCTGGTCTATTTCCCTCTTAACTAGTCTACTCTGATTGACAATACTTTCTTTCGTCTATTCTAGGCAATGAAATGAGATGTACAGTGCTCAAGCATATCACTGTGCTTGTCCATAGACAGTATTGTGCCCTTCTACTGTCTAGTGTATGGTTTGTCAAGCTTTCTCTAAGACTGTCACACACACCTGTTCAGCCTAATTCTGCCTGGATTTTCATGTCGCACTTTTTATTGTAACTTTCTTCTTTTTTTGAATAGAACTTGTTATGATAAGCTTTTGCATCGATACGCGAAACAATTTGACCCCAGATTATGTTGAAAGTACTGTAGGTCTGACACTACGTGGTTGAGCTTCCGAGCACTGTACTGTTTTGACGGAAACGACAATCCTCCGCACAGTTTAAAATTCTCTCAACTGTTTAAAATTTTTCTCTACTGTTTAAAGTCTCTCTACTGTTTGAAAAACAGTAGAGAGAAATTTTAAACAGTGCGGAGAATTTCGTTTTCGTCCAAACCTTCTATAGAGCCGTCCTCTGTACAGTTTAGCTGTGTCACACAGTCTAGTCGTAGCTGTTCGTACACGATCGATCCTCCAACTATACGCTATGTTTTTGAGCGCTTTAGTGCTGTCACGTATTGTCTATGGATCACTATTGACACATTCATTGACCCGTCACGCGCGTGCGCAAACTCTCGTCCAATTGAATTAGATGTGTTCAATTTAACGTAAATTCACTGCGTTGGAGAGAAATAAAACTTTAATACACCATACTCCCGCATGGCGCTATGACCTCGACATTTGAAAGGTGAAATGCACCTCTTGGCCTTGAAACTGAGAAAACCATGCAGCTGGCAGAATCCCGAAGGTCGTTCCGCACTCTGCAAAAGTCACCAACCTTTGACCCTGGCGAGTTCGTAGTTCGCCTTGAATCACTCCAGTCTCTTCAAAGCTGCTGTATATTCCTGTCAAATTCAATGTCATAATCTTTAATTCGCGACATCTGTAAGATGACCCCGTTATCTGTTTTGTTTTTTTGTTGTCCCTCAGTTCCCTTCTCCTATACCAAATGTTTATCTGGCTATCGGCCATGTGTCACAAACCTGACTGTACTTTCCACTGTTGAATTTGACAGTTCAGTTAAAAACAAAACATTTGAGCATTTGTTAAAGATCCCTTCGTCTTCTTAACTTTAGGAGCTTGTTGTTAAGATGATAAATCCAAAAAAGTGTGTAATCGATCTTTTCATCACATCTCTAAGTCTTTACCGAGGAATACAAAAGGTTCCTTCGAGTGGTAATATTGGAAGCCCACAGATTTTCCGTGGTTCGATTGGACATGACAATTTTGTAAATTACAACGTCATTCGTCTCACTGCGATGAGGAAATTTAAATCATGCATGAAGAAATCAATCAGATGTCAACCTGTCTCGGACAAACTGTCACAGACACGTTGAAAGAAGTGCGTTGACCCATTTCAAAAACGGCGTATAGCCAGTGAGTGGATGCACACAGCAGGAATAATGTATTATGTTTGTCGGTCTGTAGAGTAAAATCGCTATGCTGTATATGAATCAGTGTAGACGATTCGTTGGTTAACATTTTGGCGTTCAAAAACAAAATGGAAATGAATAAATAAGTGAATAAATAAATAAATAAATTCTTTCATCTACACCTGTGTCCTCTGCGCCGAGGAATTTTTCACAGAAGCGAGGCCCATAAGAATAATCATGCTCCGCTGTTTAATAATTTATGGCGCGAAGGAAGAGAATAAAACAGTACCTATTTTATAGTATTTGTAACCCGATAAAAATGTCACTTGCAGTTACAATGACAAGGGCTTTAGATTGCGCAACAGAGCCATCCAAATCCCAGGATGTAAGATTCTGTTTACGGGCCACAAGGGAACCGTAATCCAGGCAAGCTAATCGAGGCGAACATTTTTTCCCCTAGTCACGTGATGCAACACCGTACGTCAGAGAGAGTTGAGAAGATCATCGATCAAGATGGGTTCGGTAGCGAGTCACCACCTGGCTACGCATTTAGGATTTTTTCAACTTGAATTATTTAAAATGACGCTTGACTGAACTCAGTACTGGATGCCTCAGCGCAATTGTTTGGTTTATTTTCTCATTTTTGATTGATCCCCGGTGGCTTTGTGTCATAAAAGCTGCCCTCGGTGCTGTAGTTCCACTTTGCAGATCTAGAGTTTATTTAGGCCTACTCGTACTCTGAACTGTAAAGCAGCGAACGGCAACGAGAAAAGGGCATTCGCCTCAGTGCAATCATGACCAGACCTGATTAAAATACGCCAATGATTAGAGAACTCAGATTACTAGATTTTGCATTACATTTCAAGACATACCACTCGGAGTTCAGAAGACCTATTGAGGACGGACATACAGAGATACATAGATGTATACATATGCACGTATATATATATATATATATATATATATATATATATATATATATATATATATATATATATTTATCACATGAACTGGCCCGAATTCCCACCTGTGTGACGTAGAACAGGACGGATAAGAAATCTGAATTACCCCTGTTGTACGTCATCAACCGGAACTTTTTTCTTTTGCATGGTACGCGGGTCGCGACGTGAACATAGACCGATTTGTCGTGATCGATGCCGTACTCTCATGACATTTTTACAAAAAAGGTGACCCGATAAATCCACACATGGAAACATAGAAGGCATGTCCAGTGAAATTTTGAGTCGCTAAAACTATAGCTGTTCCCGAGAATCGAATGGGGATACCGCCGATCCAGTCGAGTCGCCTCGTAAGGCTCAATGTGGACGTCGTACCTGGCGATCCCGGTTGGCGATAAACCTGAAATCTTCACCTCAACGGAAGTTGAACTGAATAAATGAGTACAGTATAATCTTCGGGAAAGCGACATACAGGCACAAGCAAAAAGTCATTCGACTAACAACGATAAATTTCCTTCGTCATACAAAAAATTCCGTAAATTCTTGCTCGGAATCAAACCTGTAGCGCGGCGGCGTAAGGCTGTAGCGCTAGCGAGAAGACATCAGTATGCATTGCAGCGCTGTGGAATCCAATGTACTTCGAAAGTTGACTCAGCAACACTCAAAACAGAGTTTCCGTCAAGTAAAATTAGGATGTATCTACGGGTGAGATATATGTCACTGCAAACATCAAAGTCCTTAAGACGAAAACATTGACGACCGAGATCGGAATTAACGAGTTGACACCTGCATAGCAGAGACCGGTGACGGCAGCGTTGTGGGATCGTGAATGAGGTTAGCCCTGCGTACGATGCTGTGTGTTCCGCTACAGCTAATAGCCCCGCGGGGCTATTAGCTGTAGCGGAACACACAGCATCGTACGCAGGGCTAGAATGAGGTATATACTCTGTGTGTCATCGAACGGAATCTTTCGCGCTCGCCACGGTCGTAAACTTGTGTGATGTTTTGAAAAGCCACGGAATCTCTGAGAATGAGAATACTGTTTCGATCGTGTCGTTGCATTTACTTCATAAATCTATTTGTAAATATTCTGAATAACTCTGAATACTATGGCTATCCGTCGCTAGCACGATGAAAGTTATGTCCACCACCGTACCGATGGCCGACTTGCCTTGGCATCGGTACAGCGCGAGACAATGATTGACAGGTTCACGTGACAGAATCCGTATGTCTGGTTGGTGGAGATACCATTTCATGTAGCAAATTTCAGCTTGATGGGATTTATGAATGAAAGTATCTCCTGGGTGACGATCCGCTTTACTCTTCAAATGAAAGTAATCCGCGTAAGTAAAACTCAAATCGCGACGAAAGTCATGCAATTTGTTATGATAATTTTGATCCATTCACGTCAAAAAAAAAATAAGAAGACTGTTCATGTGATAAATATATAATCCCATGGTATTTTTCTCTGTTTGACGTCATCGTATACTCGTGCTTTTCGCGGAGCCGCACAACTTCTCGCCTTCGGCTCGAAGTTGTACGGCTCCGCGAAAATCACTCGTATACGATGACGTCAAACAGAGAAAAATACCATGGGATTATATATAAATATATATATATTTATCACATGAACTGGCCCGAATTCCCACCTGTGTGACGTAGAACAGGACGGATAAGAAATCCGAATTACCCCTGTTGTACGTCATCAACCGGAACTTTTTTCTTTCATGGTACCGTTCATACATGCAGGCGTCGTCGCGACACGAATAGATTTGTTGTGATCGGTGCCGTGCTAGCTCGAACGTTATTTTTACAAAAAGGTGACCCGATAAATCCAGACATGGAAACATAGAAGGCATATTTGTCGAACGAAATTTCAAGTCGCTAAAACAATAGCTTTTCCCGAGAATCAAATGAAGATACCGACGATCGTTATTTTAATGGCTCAGTAACGTCTCGGCTCCAGTCGAGTCGTGTGGACGTCGTACCTGGCGATCCCGGTTGGCGATAAAACCGAAACGTACACCTCAAACTGAATAAATGAGTATAGTATAATCTTCGGAAAGCGACATAGGAGGCACAAGCCTAAAGTCATTCGACTAACAACGATCAATTTCCTTAATCACACAAAAACTCCGTAAAGTCTCGCTCGGAATCAAACTTGCAGCGCGGCATAGGCCTAATGCTGTAGCGAAGACATAAGCTGTCGAGCTGTGTGCAGCGCTGTGGAATCCCATGTACTTCGAAAGTTGACTCAGACAGTTCAAAACAGAGTTCCCGTCAACAAAATTAGGATGTATCCATGGACGAGATATGTGTCAATGCAAACATCAAAGTTCGTAAGACGAAAACATTGATGACCGAGATCGGGATTGACGAGTTGCCGGACGATTTGACACCGGCCGCGGCAGAGACCGGTGACGGCAACGTTGTGGGCACAGACATATGCAATGAGTGTGTCATCGAACGGAATCTTTCGCGCTCGCAAAGGTCGTAAACTTCTGTGATATTTTGAAAGCCACGGCATCTCTGAGAATGAGAATTACTTTTTCGATCGTGTCGTCTCATTTACTTCATAAATATAATTGTAAATATTCTAAGTAACTCTGAATACTATGATTATCCGTCGCTAGCACGGTGAAAGCTATGTCCGCCGATGGCCAACTTGCCTTGGCATCGGTACAGCGCGAGACAATGATTGACACGTTCACGTGACCGAATCCGTACGTCTGGTTGGTGGAGATACCCTTTAGTGTAGCAAATTTCAGCTTGATGGGATTTATGAATGAAAGTATCTCCTGGGTGACGGGCCGCTTTACTCTTTAAATGAAAGTAATCCGCGTAAGTAAAACACAAATCGCGACGAAATTCATGCAATTTATTACGATAATTTTAATCCATCTACGTCAAAAGAAAAATAATAAGACTGTTCATGTGATAAATATATAATCCCATGGTATATTTCTCTGTTTGACGTCATCGTATACGAGTGTTTTTCGCGGAGCCGTACAACTTCGATCCGAAGGCGAGAAGTTGTGCGGCTCCGCGAAAAACACTCGTATACGATGACGTCAAACAGAGAAAAATACCATGGGATTATATATAATTATATATATATATATATATATATATATATATATATATATATACATACATACATACATACATACATACATACATACATACATACATACATACATACATACATACATACATACATACATACATACATACACATGAGCAGTTTTCCATACATGAGGCACACGAATTAATTGAAATATTGTAATGCTTTGAATGCAATTTGAAAACAGGTTAGATTTTCTGTCCTTGTATTGGTTCTTTTTTTCCTAACAATAGTAACTGACGATGTCATAAATCGGACTAGCTAATAGTTCATCGTCAACGGTACGTTTCCATTGAACTATAATCTGGTACCGTAGACCCATAAATTATCACACAGTGGAATGAGGTGTGGAAATCCTCTCGTTTCAGACTCTGCTGAAACAACGGTCTAGAATGAATGTCTTTTCCAAGCGACAACGTTTACGCGGAACAAGTGAGAGTGCCTGTTACTCATTTGTCATACGCCATTATTATGAGGTGTCTTATGTGCCCTCGACAGTTTCGGAAATCCAATTCCCTGGAGCGCTTTCCATGGACCGTGCCGTAAATCATTTCCTAACGATTATGTCGCAAGCTTGCCGGTGTTACAATTGCGCCCGTTTTATGTCGCGAACAGCGTAATTGGCAAAGTCCCGTGATCTATGCGTCGAAAGCGGGTTCAGTAACATCGGAGGCGTGTTCCTAGACCCTGTATAAGAGCAACGTGACCCCTTGATATTCGTAACTGCACAATCAATCATACCGTTCAAGATATTTTAAAAAACCCTTGAAAACGCGGGTTACTGCACATTTTTAACGTCAGTATACAAAGTGTAATTCGTATTGCTGGCTACTCTGACTCGCGACGCATGTGTACACATCAGTAAATCAAACTATACGTGAGATAATTCTAGAAGTCCAGTCTTACCGAAAAAAGATCACCACAGCTAGAAAAGAACAAATGTCTCCACAAGGAAATGAGTGTTCGATGCCCGATCGGCTGTATGTTATACGATAAAAGTTTGTGGCAATTCGGAATCAGAACTCGAAAGCTACTCAGTGTTTCACTCTACGGCATATTTATCCCGCAGAGACCAGATACATCAACAGAGATCATTGTCTGGTGATCACTACATGTATCATTGCTTGGAACTCTGAGTAATATTATATAACGCATATGGAATGTAGATCGGTCGATCCATGTAAGATTGCGAGAGTGCCAGAAGCTCGAGAAATCATGGACATTCTGCGTACTTGATGTGTGGGCTCCGTCCACCTGTCCGTCCGCTCAGTCTTTATCGAGACGTGCCAAAAATTGGCACAACCATAGATCCCAGAAAATATTAGGGCCAGATTATGGCACAACGATAATGTGCGATCAGGTACATACGCACATCAATTTATTGTGCGATATGATCCAATATGGCCCACCAAGCGGCCATTTTGTCACGATCAGAGCCCTTACGCCGACATGCCTTAACAGATCTCATTCAAAGTTGATAGAAGGAAACTCTATTATAACAAACATATACACACGTCACTCTGTGTCATGATAAGTTGCAATATGGCCATTTTGAACATATTTGAACCGATTCCAAACGCGTGCCAAGGACATCGTACCATGAGTTGCATATGCTCATCCACTTGTATGATCCAAAGTGGCCGCTGGATTGATCGAATCACTACGATTTTCCCACATCTGCAACAATTGGTCTTGCATGCACTGACCGACACCATGAAAACTTTATGCAAGAACAACGTACTGTGCTGCGCATATATATGTCCACGTGTGTCGCTATACGACTAAACATTGTCAATGAGCGACCATTCAATTACGATTTTTCTTTTCTTGTCAGACATGTATGAGCCGATTGATTTCGATCAATCTTAGTGTAAGGACATTGCACTATAACAACAACAACAACAACAACAATAAAAATAATAATAATAATAATAATAATAATAATAATAATAATAATAATAATAATAATAATAAGCCATGTATGTATGTACTCATGCATGTCAATTTGCAAAATGATCGATGTCATGCATGACATTTGCAGCCCTATACAGGCCATATGGTATCCAGGTCACCACTAAGTATTATTTCCCAAGTACCCGCATGTCAATGAAAATAAAAATGCAACTGAGTCATCAGAAACAAGGATCAACAGCTCCCAAAACAGTTGATCCAGCGGGAGTATGTAATCCACCATGACTTACAATTTCTATGTCGCTCTGCCATGGATATGCACAGCCCTCTCGTGGAACGGTATACCTGCAGTGAGGTAATTTTCCCTCGCGATATATTTAGTAGCACTGGAGTCAAAGTTCAGTATTGTAGTGCATAATTTTTAGCTTAAAATGGCCAATATTCGACTAAAGTGTCATTAGTATGACGAAAAAGTATTAAGCCAAAGGTACCTGTGGCTGTCGCATACTTCACAAGTTTAGGCGCTATCAATCTTGTACGATTAACCCCTTGAGTGCTGTAATTTTTTCCAACCAATCAAAATTTGATTGCAACATTTTACTAATTTTTATGAATTTTTCTGTAATTGTTTTAATAATTTTGGACCGAATGGACATAAAATTTCATTGACTACAGTTTTTTATCAAAATTTTGGCAAAAATCGGAAAAAAAATACTTGACTCGGGTACATTTTGTAAAGGTGACAAAAATTGACTATGGCTCTCAAAGGGTTAAACACACCTAATATAGGTTACTGTAAATTGATTGATGCGTTAAGTCTCACCACATCAGTTGGGACAGTCACACATTCACTCGGTAAACTGAAGTAAAATAAAACCAACTATGGAAGAGGAGAAATAGTGTTGACGGGAGAAGAAATGACAGTCTGGGTGATGTGTGTTCCCGTTTGGTTTCGTACGATCACTTCTTCTCCGAACTCACACTAAATTGCCTTGCGGGCTGCGCATATGTCACTAAATGATAAACAGAGAACTTTTAAAATTGTGATCAATAATCCCCGGCTCCTGAGTGCATTGTAGGCCAGTAATATGGAGTAGTTGTCGGGACACACATTTTTGTTCAGTTTATCTCATCGGTGGAAAGATTTTATTTTTTTTTACGAGCGATATATATAGCTGAACAATATTTACTTATCGTACTCCCATCTTCTAACAGGAGTATTGGCAATGATTTAGTTTGTCCAGTCGTGAAATAGATCTGTGAATTACTTTTGTACATTGCAATTTGCCGTAAAAATTTTCTCTGTCAAGTGAGAGACTGGGGTGATTCCTGTAACGCACGTAAACATCCAAAAATTCTGAAAAGCTAACGATTGTCTGTCAGACTGTCAGTCAGTCAGTCTGTCAGTCAGTCAGTCTATCTGTCTGTCTTCTAAATCTTCTATCGGATCAACTCTGAAACCAGCCGGTACTCTACTCCAGTAAGGTCAATGGCACTTACTCTGATGATAAAGCAACTTTGATGGCGAGTGTGACAAGTCGGATACATGTATGTGTTCTGAACGTTGTAAATGTTATTCGACGTAGTTTGTTGTAAAACCACCTGTGCGATTAGCATCTATACTCTGTATCGAATTTTCTGTAACTTATAATTTCACCGTAGGCTGAAAGTAGGTTTGCCCGTCAGTTCAAGCAACCACGGTGCCATCACTGATTTTGATCAACAGATTGCCGGAGCTAATGATCAGACATTCATACGGAGGTCTAAGGTAACCGTAGCTTCAAATTATCGCTTCAAGATACTAAATTTTTTCCAGAAGGTTGCGAACGCATGTTTCCCGTCTGATGATATTAATGTCTTGTTACCGAAACATCTTCTGTCGAAGCAATATCAATTTATCTTCAATCAAGAAGAGGGCCTTTAACGATGTGTCATTTTTCAGTAGTGGCTGACTTGTTGTGATAAGTCAAACTAGCCATGCGCTTGCAAATTGTGTGTACCTTGCGTAAAGTTGTCCTGTGGCTTCCGGAAAACGACGAGAGAGAGAGAGAGAGAGAGAGAGAGAGAGAGAGAGAGAGAGAGAGAGAGAGAGAGAGAGAGACTGACAGGCAGACAGGCAGAAAGAGGAGAGATGGAGACAGACAGGCAGACAAAGCGACAGACGCAAGCAGACTGAAAAGGGAGAGACGGAACAGATAGAGAAACGAAGAGACAAGGATAAATGGCACACAGACACACACGGTCAGTCAAAGAAGCTGACAGTGTTAGGTGACAGACGAAAAGACAAAGAGAGATAAAGATGGCAAAGATACTGTTAGATGGATAGACAGAAATAGACGGCGGTGGCTGGAGTGGGCTGCCCATGCAACTGATTTTCAAAAGCTCTTTGATAGTCATAACCCTATCCTTTGGAGACTCAAGTACCTACCATACGTTTTTGTCATGAATTGGTAGACTGTGAGTCCATTTTGTATGCACACATCAAGAACACATGCTAGCGTTTCAGGATTTACCTTCAACGCTCATTTACCATCTGACGGGTTCCACTCTATTCCCATTAACCTCGGCTCTTTGCCTTGCGTGTCATTAAATGCCAGTCTAATAACGGAGAATCAACTGCCAGCACTAATGAAATATCGCTCGGTGGTTGTTTTTTGTTTCATCGGGACTATCTTGTCATTCGGAACCGGCATTGGAACTCCAGAAAACGAAAGAATATGTCTCGCCTTTTTTTAAAAAATTAAAAGGTTTCGAATTAAGAAGAGCTGCCAGTGTGTGATTTCTGCTTACGTCATCGGAGATAGCAATCGTGCTTTCGGTGAATGGATGGGCCATGCGTGAGTACAATGGTCAACGTTTGAAGCAATATAAATATTATCAACAGATCAAGGTGCAATTTTACGACTCTCAGCCATATACTATCGTTAGCCATACAACAGATAGATGTATCTGCATCGTGGCCTACTTTTTAAATATTTGAAATGTCATTTGTTAAGTTTCAGTGGATAAATCGTGATATATTTTGACAAAAGTGGGGTGTATTCCATTTTGGTATTGTGTGCATCATTACAACAGGAAAAATTCGTCTACATCATTTATCAGCATTTCAAATACACTATCATCGTTACGCATTTTCATCGCCTTTGTCATTATTATACCATCACCATTCATATATTACCATCACCACGATCATCATCATCATCATCATCATCATCATCATCTTTCTCTCCGTTGCCATAGTGATTGTCGTATGGGGGATGCTGGAGTTCTATGTCAGCAATGATAAATGTACAATATGTCAGAAAAATAATTTTTGAGTATTTCTAACGGAGGAGCCCTCATCGACGATTTTGATTTCCGTCCATCCACACTTTTACTTCTTTAGTCCAGCACTAGTCTGTTTAGATGTTAATGTTGCATGTTTTTGCGACAGTTTCCCCTCCCAACATTTGTCCGCACACATTTTCTCTTTTACTTAAATGGTCTGGCTGTGTTATCAAAACGTTTTACCAAATTACTTCTGGGGTGACGCTATGAAAGAGGAACTTCAGGCTTAAAACTGAGACACGCCTCTCAATTTTTTTTTTCAATTATTTCACTCATTATTCTACGATATGATATATTTTAAAGAACTATTGTTTTCTGTCATCGTTTCTCTCATTTGGCAAAATTTGCATTAGGTTTCAGTTTGTCGTGCATCCCTGATCGTTCTAGAGGGACGACTAATATCTAACTTGAGTTTCCTCAAATACCGTTTAATCTTTGGAAAGCGATCGTTTTTCGCATCTTCTGCATCTGTATAACGATGCCATGGAAACAGAGGGTTATATGACCGATTTTTGCTGATAGTGTTTCATCAAGTCATTGCCATAGACTTGATTGGTGACCTTGATAATTGCACCCTAGGATGTCGTAAATTTCCATGCTTTTAAATCACGGACATTATCATGGAAATTATGGAATCCCGATTAGGTCGGTTACAAAAATTGCCTTATTTGCATCCATCCATCCATCCATCCATCCATCCATCCATTTCATCTAGCAATGCGCACCCTCACCTCCTACTATATCCTACTCCAAGCGTACATGCATACATACATACATACATACATACATACATACATACATACATACATACATACATACATACATACGCACACACATACACAAACACACGCACGAAACCAGTTATATCCATCCAGTGCTTGCTTTCAAATGCGTGGAGGGAATTCTGATTCAAAGATGGATTCTTTTGAAAAAAAAAACACATTCCATAGGTAAGGCTTAATCGAATGTCATTTCCACGTGATGCTAAATTAATCACCCGGTTGTTTGTATATCGGTGATGGAGCAGTGTCGGAAATTCATAAATGTCTGCATGCATGCTTTCCTGGATGACACTCGTATTTTAAAATCATTATGGCTAGCAAACCTTGGATAGCATGTGTGTTAAAATAGACGAAAGCGAATACTGCAATAACGGAAGACAGGAAACAGTAAAACAACAGAAGCGACTGTTGAGCTAGCGGGGGAACTACGGACAGAGAATATTGAACTTCTGTGTTACTGTAATTATGGACAGTGGGGGAGGTATGTTTTCTCTTGGGGAAACCACGGGCATAATTATGAACAATGAAATGCTGTCCCGTCTGCAGTATGTCTTATTGACTGACATAATAAAACACTGTAAGTTTTCTCAGTCGATCACCAGCTAATGAATTGTTAACAAATGCTATTTCAATTGTGATGGTACACATTGGCACGAGGCTATTTTTATAGGAACATGAAAAATTACAGCGTGTTTCTCGTCTTAAGTTGTTCAGTGCGGATCAAGGCAAGGGACGGTCTGTGCGTCACGGAAGCGACAGAAAAAAATTTCTCCAAATTCAAACATATACCTGTCTCGTATGCGCCACAAATGGTTGAAGTAATTGTCCCGCGGAATCGGGGCACCCACCTGATATTAAGAGCTACGAGTTTCATCACACAGTCTGGCATAAATTCCGTTCGTTGCGGGTGATTAGCTCTGTGCCATTACCGGTAATACATTTTTTTTCGTGAAAGCAAAGGCTATTATCAGAAGCGCATGTAGGTTATAGGTGTATTGCTAGTATGCTAGGTTGTGAGCACCGTACACGTACAATCTCGAGACAAACGGACAAAACGTGAATTGCATATTCGTGTCGTTATACGTCTGTGTATATGTCGCCGCCTATTGTGGCGAGTTCCATTCACCGTGTTTATATGATATTAAGAAATCAAACGGGTATATAATAATCAGCCCTCTCTATGAAGTTTCTTCACAAACATCTGTACACAGTTCCGAGGCGTGTTCCTTTGATTCTTTTGATCATCTGCCCGTATGATATTATCTGTTAAATAAATGAAATCGTCTGTGTCGTGTCAATGATGAATACAGATGAAACGCCACGGCGGTATCAATATACTAGCTTATGGAAATGTTAGTGTGTGTGTGTAAAATGTATCTGAGAGTTGACATTTTAACATCTGTTTCGGGACACGGTACCTACCTGATCAGCTGTGGAGATTGTTGATCGTTCCCAGAGGTCTGCGGCAGAAAAGTGTAGAGACCAAGAACCAAGACACAGAGCATAGCGATGAGAATTTTCCATCTGGTGGTTGACGGGGACGTACTCTCAAGGAATCCGTTTGTGCCCATGGCGACGGACCGGGTCTGCTCCTCTTCCAGGCTGTATGGATCGGCCTCGCGAGCTGGCGGCGAGGCGAGGTGGGGTACGTTTTATCCGCCGACGTCAACTGCGCACCGATGATACACACATTACACAGTGCACCGTGTTACACAACGTTGCGCCGTAAAGCCAAGTGCCCCACTGTCGACTCAGTCGTGTTTATATATTCATTCCTGCTCCCGGTTTCTAAACACATGTTGACAACGGACACGTGACCCGGGAAAGTTGTGAAAACGGGACTGGGTCCCCTAAGCTTACGTTTATAGTCAGCTCAGGTGTTAACGAAATTAGAATACAGACGAGAGAAACGTGTTACGAAGGACGATTATTCCACTTGAGCAAAATCTATTTGATCTACAGTATTATCCATAATTTTTTACAGTGTTTGGTTTGTCTTACGCCCTGAAATAAAACGCGTATTCTTAGTTTTACTGAAGCTTTTCACATATTTCTATTTACACAGTTTAAATAAAGTGGGTACATGCATTATACAATTGAAAATGGCAAACCCCGATAATTATAAAGGTACCATCAGATTCTTGAAAAACCTATTCCACGGAGTCTTTACTGGAAATGTTAGGGAAGGGTCATCACGGACACATTATATCAATACAGAGCCAGATCAAGACATTCCGAATCGTGCGCGTTTGCTTAATAAGTCGGTCGACCCGCAACGATTTATTCGATCGACCGATATACCAAAAAATGGCAGAGAATTGTTAGTTCATCCTAGCCATCGAAAGGGTTTGTGTCGTCATTTTAATTATAGAATCACAACAGTATTGCGTATCTCATTACTAACTCAGAGTCTTTTTGGTCTTTTGTTTCATGTTAAAGGGACAGTCCTGTAACGTTCGACAATATTTTCACTGTAACATTTTTTGTTTGTAAGGTCAGCCGCAGTTTCTTGTTGCTCTCCCCAAATCATGTCGAATTACAATGTTGAGCGTGTCAGCTCAGCCTGTACATGTGAAGACTGCATTGTTATTGTTGACAAGAGTATGCTGGTCCGGCTTATGATTCAAATGTGGAAAATAAAAGTGTATTTTACACGTATAGATGCTGTGTTGACAGGCTAAACACAGACTGTTTCACCACGGTTTAGGGAATGAAGCAAAAACTTGCATTTCACATACATAACAGAAATACCGAAAAAATCTCCGAAAGTTATGGCAACAGGCCCTTTAGGTAGGGCGGTAACTATATTGATTTGGCAATCCAATGGCGCAGAGTTAACCGTTCAGATATCTACATCATGGAAACATCAATTTTTAAAGAGAACACTTTTAATTTGGTGGAACGAATTAATATTCAAAGCCTTGCAAAGTGGGACTAGAGACCATTCTGGCTATTTCAAAAGAGCAAGAGAGGGCCTCATTTTAATTATTATCATTTGAAAATAAAATTTAATTTTCAAAGGCTCGTCAAATTACCTCTCGAGCGGCTGATGTCACAGATGTGGTGACCCATTTATTCATTTAGCTATATCAATTCAAATGCATGCATATGCTAATTAGACGGCAACATGACATCAGCTTGTTACGCAAGCGATTCCTTGATAGGTAATTTCCGGGCAGTGGTTTATTTGTGAAATTTATCATTCGGGGGAAGTAATGACGCAATATCTTGATATGAAACGAACTCAACGGCATTTGGATTGTGCATTAGAGTTGTGTCGTCCAAAATTCTTAATACCTTCTTCTTACTGTATTATAACGGTATCACGTGGAAATTAGTGTCGTCGTTAGTATGATGATGATGATGATGATGATGATGATTATTGTCATTGTTGTTGTTGTTGTTGTTGTTGTTGTTGTTGTTGGTGGTGGTGGTGGTTGTAGTGGTTGTTGTTATCATCATCGTCATCATTATCATCATGATCATCATCACTGCAGCCACTATCATCATCATCATCATCATGGTTACCTGTGCGTCATTTTATATTTCCAGTGTATTATAAGATGTTTTTTTATGAATTGACTTGTTCTCTTTAAGCGCCGCAAACTTCACACAGAAATGCCGCGAATGCACATGGCCAGTTGGTTCACACTGCAATATGGACACGCGTGTGAGACAATGGACAGAGAATCGAGCACCATACATCAACAGTATGATGAAACTATAAGATGTTCGAAGCTACCCTTTATCCATACGTTATTAACACAACAATATCATCGATGATAACCTTTGGCCCATGAATATGGTATGAATGGGAAGAAAAATAATACACAAAATACTAAAAAATGACTCGCATTCATAAGAGGCACTGGTAATATGCCATTGTCAAGGTCAACCATCAACATATTGTATTCTCGCCAGTGGCCATCAAACTTATTTTGAATATTACATGCTCATATTTTCTCTCCCCGTCCCTACATTTGTCTAACAACATGACTCGTCAAGAGAACGCCGGAAACTACATCGTTGTTGCATTAACGTATTACAGCGGTTGCTCGAAGGAAAATGAAGCGTCTCGCATCATTTCAACTCTGCCGAACAACACAAGTGGCTCTCGGTGCTATTTGTAGAGTCATGATCAACTTGAAGTAAATACTGTGGAGAAAGCTTGGTGCAGATCGAAATGAGGCATTTCGTTTGAGCGGGACACCGATGCCGTTGTGGGGGCGCTGATGTGTTTATATCTGTTCACGATTGTTAATGCTTCTATCTACAATTGTAGCGGTGTAGGGAAGAATTTCAAAGTATCAGACCCAATGTATAGCATCAGAAGTATACAATGTTATTAACCCTTTGAGCGCCAAAGTCAGATTTTGTTGCCTTTATAAAATATACCCCAGTCAATTTTTTTTCAGAATTGTTGCCAAAATTTTGGTAAGAAACTGTAGCCAATGAAATGTGATGTCTACTTGGTCCAAAATTATGAAAAATCTGACAGAAAAATGAATGAAACCCGCAAAATGTTGCACTAAATTTTGGTGGGAAAAATTACAGCACATCACATTAAGTTGCTCAAATAGCCAATCACCAAAATCAACGACGCACAGTACTCGCATACAGGATATGCTGCTGAATGTTCGTGCGCTCTTGCACTTGTCAGGTCATGTCAAAAGTAAAACGGTAGCCTGACACAAAATGATAAAAAAGAGTCAATTTTTCAGGAAGGTATATTTGCCCTTGACACACATGTTCATAAAAACATCAACAAATTAGACGCCTGGGTTAAAATTTATTAAAGCCAACTAGAAAATAAGAAAAAAATCGGGACGTTCGGACATCTTACCGCGAGTTGATTGCAGTTCCTGTATCCAAATTCTCTCTCTTCGAAAATGAACCAGGCAATTAATTCAGAACAATGGAAATATTTGCCTTGGAAATAATGACAGCTGCGTTGCTGATGACATTACCAAACATATCATCAACCCTTTGAGCGCTGTAATTTTTCCCACTAAAATTTTAGTGCAAAATTTTACCTAATTTTATGAATTTTTCTGCAAATGTTTTGATAATTTTGGACCAAATGGAAATCACATTTCCTTGGCCACAGTTCTTTATCAAAATTTTGGCAAAAATCTGAAAAAATTGGGCTGAGGTATATTCTGTAAAGGCAACAAAAATTGACTTTGGCGCTCAAAGGGTTAATCGCGAAGAAAAAAAAAACTACACCATGTAAAATGTCTTTTCTGTTATAGGTATGAGTGAATGTTTGGACCTGTTTGGTGGTCTACGCTGGATACTAAATAACGGGGCTTTCGCCAAAACAGATTGTCAAAGACAATGTACATACACTAACATCAGTTGAGTCTCCTGTTTCTATGGTAATGTCGTGATATTGACGGATAGCGTGACCGGTAATAGTAGAAGAAAGTGTGATTTAGAGAATTTTCAACCCCTCGATTAAGGTAACATGCGCCTTTGGAACAGATATCTGTACGCTCAAATTTTTACAATACTTTTCTGGTCTACCGCCTTTGTGAGTTCATTTTGAAACTCTCTGTGTAAACAAAGTCTTATCACGTGGCCACAGGTGCTGGAGAAACCGGCAATAATAAATAGCAAACGTTATGTTTACAGCCTAGACCAATAGAAAGTTTGCTTGTCGCGGAGACATCGGCATGGAAGAACAGTTTTGTCCCACATGGCGATCAAAGCTATCTTTTAGCATTGGTCAATATTTAACTTTTGTGATAAAACATTGAATCCATAAAGATGCCAGAAATTTCCATGGGACATCTTACATTGTGTAATATCGCTCGATTTACTGTCAAACGAAAAGCGAAATTCTCCTATCCGTGAAACTGCAAGACTAGCATAATACCCTTGTAAATACATATCGTGTCTGACAAATGACCCTACACGTTGAAAGACAAGCTCACCTGCCTGTCATTTGCGGTTCGGTAAATTATACATCAAAATAAGACAGAGAAAAAGTGATGAAGCATTCGAAGGTCTTCTAATCCCACAAATTATTTATGCGAGGAGCGATGGTTTATGTTTGAGCGGAATTATTAATTTAACTCTGCATCGCTGATTTGTTTTCAAGGTGTTTTTTTGTTAATTCGTTCTGGGGATTAATTTCTGAAGGCAATTATATCTGTAAGCCCATCCTCGCTGTTCGATGTATTCAATTCTCACAGCACTTATATCGTCATTCGGTTTAATCTTTTATGAGCGTTTTCAAAGCGGCTGTCGTGCTTGAGAAATTCTCCATCGATGCGTTTTCCCCGGGGCAGGTAGCCTTGGGCTTGTCCGCCTCCTGAGTCCCATCTGAGGATCCACTAAGTGATAGTGCCCCACGAAATATTACCTGAAACACTTACTTGCGGCAATATTTGTTTGTGATATTACCAGAAGTATATTTCAAGGACCAGCAGCTGTAACTTTTAATGATTTTTCGCAATATATGTTTTGTATGTCAATCGAAAATTCTTGTTCTAGTCCTCATCAACCGCACTATTTAGCTTGTCAACACAACGTGTATAGGCCCCAGCGTGTAGTGTGCACTGCTATTGTTTACATTTGAATTCTAGTCCGGACCAGAATTCATTGGTCCACAATGACAATGCAGTCCGTACATGTATAGGCGAGTTGACAAGCTGGATACTTTGTGTCTTAACATGCTTTGGGGAGTAGAACAAGAAACTGTAGTTGACAATAAAAACAAAAACAGTGGAAAATTCATCAAAAGTTACGGCTAATGGCCCTCTAAGGATCAGTTTTTTTAAGCTTCATCGCAATGCCGGGTTCAGCTCTTCAATTCAGGTGGCCACACACTCTGTCAGTGTCAATCCACTTCCATATTATCTAAGTTTCTGTGCGCATGTGCTATAGTTCCCGCTTCGCTTACACGTACGTGCCATTGCTTTGAGAGAGCCGATGCAGTCACCCATGATAACTAGCGCAGTAATAGTCGAGAACTGCCTGTAAGCGGGTACTAAGCGAAATTATTCTTTAAACGTAGTAAGGTATCCCCATTCAATATATTGAATCCGAGAACCATACAGAGAAAACTGCCCGTAATGGAATATCTAGATACGAGAGATAAATACAAACTACGATGCAGTAGCTCATACGTTACAATGAACCATACCAAGACTAGAGGCGACAATTTGTAACAGGGTACTTCAATCATCCTTTATCTAAGACCCATTCAAGTACACATATAGGTTTCGCTAAAGGAGTACCAAGACAACAGATCAGAATATTGTGGCACTACTAAACGGGACGGAGTCCGTAAGCAACATAATTTCTACTCGTTCAAACATAAACCTGATAATCGGATACCATAGCCACTAGGCTTTACCATGACTTAGCTTACACTAGCTAGAGTCCTTCAGAAAATTTCAGAAGAATCTTTCAAAGTATTCTGAGAGCACTCACAACCCGCAGCCCAGGTCAAAATATCCGGATCTGAAGCACCGTATGTCATCATTCTGTCTTCTATTGAAATAGGAAGCACTAAGAATAGATGTTTCTGGGCAAATATTGCAGCCGACGTTTAGTTTCAGTAAAGATTATCATTCATACATTACCGTGTCGAGCGTGAAAACAATTCGAGACTCTAGTTTTCAATGGTCAATAAGGGTCACATGACCGAGCATTAATTGTATGGGAAATTTTGAATCCCACGAACAAGTGTAATATAAAATTGATACTCACGAATACTACTTTAATAAAACTAGGGTTCATTTAACCTTGTACACGACGGTGTGCAATACATTAATACTAATCTAAATACTGATGATTAAATAGTGTTTTTTAAAGTACCGGATTTAATAAGTTTCATCACACTATTGAACGAGCAGCGGACGACGCATATCCTGTACTGTGCAGAGACTCTCGGAGCCAATAAACAATTTCGAGAGGAGTAGTCGACCTAACCATATCTGTGTGTTTTATGACTACTTGTACAAAGATTGAGACAACCAAAATGACCGGATTTGACTACAGTTTCCTCTATTATGCATAATAGACTACAGGAAACAGTAGTCAAATCCGGTCATGTGACGCACGCACACTGTAAGCGAACTCGTCATTCGTCGCGTCCTTGGCCACTTTCTTGTCCATGTTCCCGGGCAAATTGGTCTCCTGCACACACAATTTGCTGGCATTTCAATATGAATAAAGGGCTCGGCGCTCGCTATTACAGTTTATTTACGGGCTCGGACTAAAGGAAAAGTAAATTGCCATGCTTGACTACATATCATAAAGGTGGCATCTGATTCCCGTAGTTTTTAAACGTCACAGATCATTTCATTTACTTTTAGTGGATATTTTCACTTTATACATTTTTGGATTATAACTTGTAACGTAAACTTTGCATCGAATCGTTTCATACTATCCGAATTAATGTGTGTGAGTTTAGATGTTCTGAATAGGATGAAGGATGAATAAGTCCATTTGGCTGCCTACAGTTACTGCTGCCACGGCTTGAACGTGTTATTTACTTATTGGCTGTCGGTTGATCATTGTGTGTTAGGATTATTGCGACAATCCACCTTTGTGGATAATGAGCAGGTAATATGAGAGAGAGAGAGAGAGAGAGAGAGAGAGAGAGAGAGAGAGAGAGACTAAAACTGTTAATCCTCATACAACGACTCCCCTCTTCGCAATGCCCTTTAAGCCGATAGAAGTAAATGATCTGACATCAAACACAACCAAAATTATGATTAATTACTATTAAAATACAACATAACTCAAACTCGTGACACATAGAGGACTAACAGAAACCCTTGGGGTTGGTCCCGATTCCATTACGACACTTGCAGAATCGATAAGTTCTCGGTCAAAGACTTTATCATTAAATATACAGAGGCGACGCTTTTTATTGCTATCTTAGTAACCTCCTGACAATCTGTTGCGATGCGATTTGTCAGGGAGAAAATGAGGCTGCTCGCGTGTGCGCACAGAATTCTTATCAAGACGAAGTTCCCGTCCTGGTTACGGTATCTTTACAGTGTCGTGAGCAGGTCGCTTGAAATGCCGTGTACCCGAGCCAACTGTGCCATCAGAGGCATGGGTTTTAAATAATCATGCGGCGTTTATCAGTTTCTTTTTTATTCATAATTTCTTGACTATCTGAATTCGCTGTCAAGGTCGTGACGACATAGCCAGCAGACAGAAAAAGATGAAAGCGCGAGTCTGTAACAGACACGTGTTTGAAATGATGTGTCATCCTCGTCTCCTGCGTTCCCTGTATGTAGTTATAATACCATGCAAGAATCCAAACTCTAGGGACTTTATTTTTTTGCGCAGGGATTCCAGGGGGTGATGAGGTCATTGTATTATGATCCAGGTACAGTCCTTGGAAGAAAGCCCTCCGTCCTACGAGCATCGCCCTTACACTTATCAATATTCCCGGATGAAGAGCCGGTTCGTTGACCCCTTTTTTGCAGCTACGGTGTTCACGTCAGTCGGACCGTGACCTACGCAAGATGCAAGCAAATACAAGTAGCGATATACTCCTTGATTAAAGGGAATGTTTTAATCAACAATAACTCGCCCTTTAAATTATAAAAAATGTCGAATCGGGAATATGCCAAACCAATACGAAAATACCTTGCCTTGCTTAAGAACATTACCTTACCTCCAAAACGGTGTGACTTGCATGCCGAATATCGGGTAATTCTGGGACTGTGTTTCCCGTATTTTTACGGGATTAGTAGCCCCACCGCCACCGTTATTCAGCAGAGCTCTGTTTGATTCTAGCGGCGAAATTGCCGTTTGAGAGGCGGACGCGTTAACAGGAACACAGCGGCCACAAATCGTACAAAGAACAGACTAGCATTACCGATTCTTCTTGGCGTGCATGTGTACTTTAAATTGAAAAAAAAAAATTAACCGACATCATCATGCTATGCAAAGAATCAAATGCTTCTCAGCTAACAATCAATTGTCATCTTTGCCTGCCTACCACACTGTCTCGGTTTCACTCGAGCGGGCTGTCGTGCGACAAACAACAGAAAAGAATAAATTTTCTTCATAAATACTGAGCAAGGACTTGATGATATGTACATTGCCAAAATTATTTTCCCGTAGCATGGTGACTTCTTTCTCCTCGTCTTTCAAAGAGTTCATACAGTCTGTTGTAGACATCGTCTGTAGGGATTATGTCGATGTAAAATAGGAATGATTACACTTTTCTTTCCTCTCTACTCAATCATGCCTATATTGCGCCCGAATTAATGAGTTATTCAATTTCGCCCACGTTTACTTATTTTCTCCTTGTTTCACTGTAAACTGTTTCTGCATCAGATGTTTAGATTTTTGGGAGTTTGCGGCTCTGTTTCATAACAGCGTTGCTATCGTACGTGATATGCAAGTAGGAATTAGGTACATGTAGTGTTAGAAGTTATCATGGTTTAATTGAAGTCAAGACGTGAATTATGACTTGTCAATTTATAAAAGACGTTACGTTACAAAGTACGGGTTGTTCGGGCGAGTTCGGTGATATCGTTAGTATGGGCATCGAAACGGCGACTTGCGATGAAAAGCTGACATACATCAAAGCTTGGCGAACGTAACATTGACCTTTGAAAAACCGTGGCCGTAACCAGTGTGGCCAATCGATGGTTGCGGTCATTATTTTTTAATTCATACATGAAACGTCTTTGTTGAGATGTGAAATTGAAGGCAAAGTAGTAGATTTCAAGAAACATACAAGGGGTCAAATCTCAAATCCGGTGAGGGATTCGGAGTGGAAAACAAAATAATCTATTAAATAATTAATGGCGAGTTTACACTGATCAGCCAAGGCACATGATGGGAAATACCATCCATCACTTACATGGCATAATCTCGTTTGGGCTAATGATATGCTAATTATATGCTAATGATATGCCCTATATATGGTTTGTGCACCATCTGTTCATTTAGAAAGGAGGAATCAATCCTGGAAATTTCTAAACTGAATAACTCTACATATGTATTATGTCAATTTGCAAAGACAGTAAAACGCTCGTGGCAATGTGTGTGAGCGTATTATTCATGTTATATATATATATATGCATATATATATATATACACACATATATACATATAAACATGTGTGTATGTTTGTGTGTATGTATATGTATATATATATAATATTATATATATAATATTATATATATATATATATATATATATATATATATATATATATATATATATATATATATATATATATATATATATATAAGAAACTGTAGGAATTCAGGTGATCCCCAGTGGAGCGTGGAATGGGGTGAAGATAGAAGAAACTTGGGTTGAAACACACTACCACACACCTGGTTGTTAGGTTCCAAACGTATTTATTATACCTCAAACACAACGTTTCGCTCTAAATTTAGAGCTTCTTCAGGTACACCTAACAACCAGGTGTGGTAGTGTGTTTCAACCCAAGTTTCTTCTATATATATATATATATATATATATATATATATATATATATATATATATATATATATATATATATATATATATATATATATATATTATATATATAATATATATATATATATATATATATATATATATATATATATATATATATATATATATATTGGCCACAGCCATGTTTCTGGAAAGTCTATTACCAGATGGCATTCATTAGATATGCAAATATATCTCGATATCCCGATCTAGCATACAAATAGCAAATTGCCATAGATACCTCGCAAAATCTGGATTTCCTGGTGAACGTATCTTCTTACAGATATTGCATCACACGCTGTGTAATGTTTAGATCAGCTTTTCCAGTCATGTACGAAATGATTTTTTTCTAAATATACGAATTACGAATTACTGCATAATTTGCATGAACCAGAGAAATGGGTTTGTTTTCCCTTCTGACCTTAGGATCGATATTTTCCTAAGAAAGAAAGAAATCACAGTCCACTTGTGCATCAATTTTATTTATTTCAATAGACATGTTACCATATAACCTGCAGATACGGTAAACAAAGTGGATGAGAAATATATGTGATATTTACCGAAACCAGCTACATTGAGAGTGCCAATAGCTGTAATTTTCGAGTAATTTATCACGAATTTTGTTTTTAATGGCATTCACAATGTTTTGTTCTACACCCCAAAGCATGTTGAGTACACGGTATTCAGTTTGTCAACTCAGCCTGTACAGGTGTAGACTGCACTGCTATTGTTGAGGTGAATTCTGGTCCTGACTAGAATTCAAATGTATACAATAACAGTGCACTGCAGACGTGTTATGTTGATTACTGAACTAAATGGTTGATGTTTCAACAGGCTGTGGGAAGTAGAACAAGAACTTGCAATTGACATACAAAACTAAAATAGTGAATAACCATGAAAAGTTACAGCGCTTGGCCGTTTAACCCCTTAAACTAATATTACTCATTGAAAAGTCCAGTCGTTTTAATATTTAACAATGATCACTCATTTCCACAAATCTATACCAGTTTTGCTAAGTTGATACAGCAATCTTCGGGATATGGCCACTTTTCTGAACTTACTAATGGGGCCAAGTACACAGTAAGTGTGTCATGCACGCCTACGGCCAGCTTATCTTTCCTTTGGGCATTCTATGAAACTGATTGAGTGGTATTTTGAAATTTTGTTTGTGAGATATCGTTTGAATAAAATGGATCGGAGATAAACACACCCACATAATAAGACGGAAAATACACGAAGGGAGAATGCAAAAAGATTTATGACTATCATATAGTGTTCGTCAAACTCGCATCCGAAGTCTTTTATTTGCCTGCAGGGCTCGTCCATCTGTGCCCCTTCGAGTGTAAAATTGGTTCATGCAGTTTGACCTATTCTTAGCATCGCTGGCAGGTATGACGTCATACCAATCCACCTGGTGACGTTTTTAAGTTCGACTACCTGAGACCATGCGCCAATGTGGTCTTGCGTTGCTCAATTAATCGTCCAGTGACGTCATCATATTCCTGGAAGAAAATGCAAGTAGGCAGCTACCATGAATCGAAAAGAAGATGTATTTAGAGAAAATAATATAAGTGATTGCGTGGAAAGATATAAGTACATGTGTTTGTCATATCAACATTCTTCGTCTCTTGCTATTTATTTTATTGATAATTTAGTTGGCTGCTCCCACTCGCCTGGACGGCTGCATAGGGTAGTACGTCACCATTTTTTGAAAACGCCTAAATCTATCTAGAAAAAAAAAGTTGAAGGAATGATTTGCTGATTGTAAGAAAATGAGTTTCTAGTTCTCAGACGTCGTTTTACGAATGATGGAATAACAGACTGGTGAAATGAAGCGAAATGGTTTTACGACGATTGATCATATTATTATTGAACGCCCCATCGTTTCATAGTCAACGCTAGACGATGCCGATGGAACGCGTTTCTAAGCGGTGACAGTCATCGCAGCCATAGTATTTAGTAGCAGGGACTCTTTAAAAAGTCATTAATGGGCAATCTGCACTGTTATTTTAGAGTGATAGTCCTAATCATATGACCCTTTTACTCACGCGATATCTACAAAGGGAGGTGTCTTTGTTATTGGCACGAAATTTGCATGTGTAAAGATTACGCCTATGTTATTGACTGCAGTCCGCAGATGTATAATTAACTTGCAGAACAAGTGACCTGATCATGTCATTGAAACCGTATTCAGTTCATTTTAAGTATGGCAAAAATACGCAATGGCCCAAAACGAGGAAGGAACGAAGTAATTAAATCTTCAACAAATTCAATGATTATTTAATTTTCTCTCCCCGTGTCATCGAACCGTTTACAGTTTATATGGGTGATAAAGGAGGCTCGCTATTAACACAGAGTAGGCAATCTATTAAACACTGCTAGAGTGTGACAGTCATTAAAATAAATATTTAGACGCTTGATTGAACAAATAAAACCGACCGACTCACTATTCGGCCCCAGCAGACGAAAAGACGCAGGTCGGTCGTGTCATGTTCACGCTCTCCTATTTATCAAATGTAATGAAAAAGACTGAGGTCTATGATCTACACTATCCAACAAGGACAATCATGATTGTCGGTAAAGGACCAGTAGCTGTAACTTTTAATTATTTTTGCACGATTTTTTAAATGTTAACTACAGTTTCTTGTTCTACTCCCCAAAGCATGTCGAGATGCATATTATTCAGCTTGTTAACCCAGTTTAAATACATGTGGAAATTGCATTGACACGTGAATTTTGGTTCAGATTCGAATTCAAATGTGAAAAATAACGATGCATTCTACACGTATAGACACCACTGTGTTGGCAAGCTAAGTAGTGGGTGTTTTAACATATATTAGGGAGTCGAGAGGGAACTTGCAAATGACATAAACAGTGATAAAAATTCACAGCAAGTAAGAGGTGCTGGCCCTTTGAGGTAAGAAAGAGCGACGCCATCATGGATGGTTGACTATCATAATGACGGAGTTTTAAATTATGTGGTATTCCATTCGTATCCCAATCTCAATATTAGCAGCACTTTTTTCTTTTCAACGCGCGGCAATCTCTTCATCTCGTCTGGCGTATTAGTATGCGAAACTCTGTAGTGTCGGCTGCCTGTAATTTAGTTTCTTTACAGCCATGAAAATTCGCCCCAACCAGGCTCCGCTCAATGTGGTTGCTTGGGAAGAAACAGGACGTTGCTGTGGAAACAGCCCGTCGCTAAGGAAGAGAGCGAGGACTCTTCTGTTACCAGGAAGGAGTTAATACAGCGAGCGCGCTTTCCATAAAGCGCGCTTTTTGTTGTCGCGTCCGAGAAATCGTGGACTTATTCACACGTCACATTGAAAGTCAGTGGGCGACTGACGTTGATGTACAGTAATGATGATGTATTTGCTTTTAAAGAGCGGGTTCACATTCCTTCAACTTTTGTTGTAAATTCTTATCAAATCTGATTAACGCTGGACACCCGCGTGCGTAAATCCGCAACACACCTCTTTAGATTCTGTACGTGTATAACACCGACGCCGCGCGTTTAAGGTAGTATGCGCCTCGAAAGTGAAAGACTTGAACTTTTGCTCAAACTTTCCTCAGGGAATATTTCAACCATCCTCTTTTAAAATCAAGAATAAAAATCGGGGTCACCGTGCAAATTTTGGTACTAGCGATACAAATTACCTAAGATTTACCAATAGTTGAAATTCAAAATGGCCGCCATCCCTGTGTTAACTCTATGGAGAACAATAAAATTTTCGATTTTGAAAAACTAAGACGGTCAAAAGTTTTCTTACACAAAGAGCTTTAAAATGAACCCCCACAAGTGGTATATCAGAAAAGAACTGTAAAAGTTTGAGAGCCCGAATTGTGATGATATTTGTCCCCGAGGCGCCCTCTACCTTAAAAGGAGCTGGTGTCTCGTGTAAACTGCAGTGTTATCGTTGACACGACAGGTGAATTTTTCTCTGGACTAGAATTCAAATGTAAACAATAAAAGTGTATTTTATGCGTATACGTCCTTTTGACAAACTAAATAGTGGGTGTTACAACGTGCTTCCTAGTCGGGAAGCAGAACAAGAACTTTCAATTGACGTACAGAGCAAATATTGCGGGAAAAAATGATCAAAATTTAAAGTTACAGCCAACTGGCCCATGAAGGTAGCACGCGCCTTGAAAGTGAAAGACTTGAAGGAATATTTCACCCATACTCTTTCAAAGTCAAGAATAAAAATCAGGGGTCATCGAGCGAAGTTTGGAACTAGATATACAAATTACCTAACATTTGCTGATATTTGAAATACAAAATTGCCGCCATCTCTGTGTGAACTCTATGGGGAAAACTAAAATTTTAGATTTTCAGAAAACTAAGATGGTGAAAATTTTTCCTACTCAAAGAGCTTTGAAATTAGCCCCACAAGTGGTAGATCAGAAAAGAATTGTAGAAATTTGAGAGTCATTGACTTACTATAAATATGTCTGACGATCAACAGGTGTTAAGGTATACTGTCACCTGTTCCAATTTTGCCACAGTTACCATGGAAAGAGAAAATCTAACCAATCTCAGATTTTAAGCGGGTGGCCGCTTTTCAAAAACAGCGCCCACACATGGGCATTTTGAATACCAAGGAACGCCCCTTTGACCATATATGGGCATATTTAGATTGCAGGTGACTGTATACCCTTAAATGCAATACTAAATTTTCTCCAAATTATGCCAAGTATTTAGGGACTTTTTTATGTTGTACTACAAAAACCTGTCTTTAGCGCTCTGATTGGAGGTATTTCGGTTAGTGTAAAATATTACACTCGATCGGGCCGGGCTGTTCAATAATTTTACCGAAACGGGGTGCTTGGCGGCAATGAGATGTCCTAAAAATTACGCAAATTCTAAAGGAATACGCAATGTCAGTACTACAATTATTATCCAAGAGGGCGCACTAAATGTGAACTTTGATGATGCAACAACATCCGCTCATCGTTGTTTTCATACATTAGTTTCCTTTGTGCCTTCTTTGCATAATTTCACCCTCGATTGGATGTCTTTTGAGGAAGTCTATCATTCGTCTTTTCAGCATCATATTCAAAGACCTCGAAAGATAATGACTGATTCGTCTCCGCGCAATAAACTATGGTCTATTATATCACAGGTGGGACTGTGATTATATTGAGGCGTCGACCTATTCAAGTTGGTCGACGGCTCAATATAAATGATAGCCGATTCAAAATCCGTCGTCCTTTTCTACCCAAAAAGCTAAAACACAAAACACCAAAAACTCAAACACCAAAAACACCCTACAGACTAAAGAATTCTGAACTCAACTTACTGAAATATTTACAAATCTGAAAAGCAGTATCTCGACACAACGTGAAATATGGTGAAGCCATCGCTCTAACGCCAAACAGATTTGACTCAGTCTATTTTCTTCTACTAAATTCTCAAAATTTGGGGTTTAAGCCAACAAAAAGTAAAATTAAGAAAAAATTTCCTGACCTACATGACGTAATTTTCGGAAGCATGTTACTTGAAACACGCAACTTTTTTTTATTTAGCCTAAAGAGGGGAGGTCATCAGCGCACAGCGTTGTTCCTGAATTCACGCTGAAAGAAACGTAGAGGGAACTCGGTGCTAGTTTTAATCAACGTATTTTTGCACAAAAAATGATATATTCTTCTCTGTAAATTTTCGAGAACTACAGTCTCCAGCTAACAAAATTTACGTACGAGCGAAGGAGGAAATTTGAAAACCAAGCATCCGGATCCATGATCATACTGGACACTATTACAAAGACAGTTCAAGTAGACTCCCATCATGCTTCGCTTGTCACAGCTTGATTTTGGAACCGCCAAGAGAAAGTTTTGACCACATACAGCCTTGCCCATCATTCTTGCACAGAAAGGGTGTGTAATTTTCTGTCTTTGAATTACCTTATCGAGTTACCCGATTCAATTATATTCCCTGGATACGCACAAGTAACACCCGAAAATCGAAGTTTGACAAATCGGTGCACAGAGATAATTCCGTTAGAGTCCAAACTGTCAAAATAGCCTCAAAGGGCATAAGATTCGTCTTATGGTTGACATTCAAATATTGATATACTTTCAGATATGTAGCATCTTCATTTGCACTTCAAGACACACGTTACGGTCTAGATATGCATGGAAGATAACTATTGTACTTACGTGAGTAACATACCAGGTGGCTGCTTCACTGTACACTCTCGACCAGTAGAGGGCGCTCTACCAAGCAGTTCAGACACAATGTCATTCTTGAGTCTCAGAGCTCCAGTCAGGTAATATTGCCAGGGTTTCCATTTTGGTTTGTTCAATGAAAGTTGGTACAAATTGTAGGATTTTTCCCGGTCATTTCATGGTTTTCTCTCTCATGACCGGAAAATACGTGAATGACACAATGAATCTTTGAAGTTCAACTTGAAGTTGGCCACAAAGACATTCCGGAGTGCTTGGTAAAGTAACTATCCATAATTGTACCATCTAGTTTCTTTACTTGCCAATACAACATTACCGATTCGATGTGCACAAGCTGCACACTATGGCATAGACATTGAAAGACTGACGTATGATTATGTGCATATTGTCACTCTTGTCAACTGAAAGTGACAGAATATTCAAAGGCAGAATGCACCTAGAACAAATGGTCGGACTCTCAAACTTCTACAATATTCTGTTGGCCTACCCACATGTTGGAGCACATTTTGAAGCTTATGGGGTTATAAATTTTCACTGGATTAGCGTTTTGAATATTGGGAATTTCATTTCCCCCATAGAGATAACACTGGAATGGCAGCCATTTTGAATCGCAAAAATTGTTTAAAATTTGGTAATTTGTTTCTCTAGTACCAAACTTGGCATGGCTACCGATTTTTATTGATTTTCAAAGAGAATGGTTGAGAGTTGACTTGAGGAAAATTTGAGCAAAAATCCTTAAACTTTCGAGGCGCAAACTACCTTAAACACAGATATCAAATTCTCTGGTAATTAATAAACAAACAAACAAACAAAACACTGGACGGCTTGTGTCAGAGAAATGTGAATGTTTCTAGAGCGTTTTTATTAAACTTTTCTTTCTTGGGGATGCACGGCCCTCAATACAAGAATTCATCAACTATTTTCTGACATCGTCTGTGTTGACGGGGCAAATGGAGCTCCATTGTGCGACTTTTCAGGTACATTTCTAATAAAAGGCTATCTATGCTGTACAGAGAAAAATGTAAATTTGCGGACTTCTCCAAGACGAGTCGTGGGAGACGCTTTCCTGAAGCTACATCTATCTTGTATCCTTTCAGTCTTGTCTTTTTTCAAATCAGGCAAATACTGTACTGTTGTACATTTCTACAATTTTTCAATTTTTTTTTGTTTCAATGACCTAGGTATAAAAGGCAAGTATATTTGAAGGTGGAAGTTGAAGGAAGAGATGTTTGTATGAGCTGAGTCTTTGTGAAATATTGCTGATGTAAGGGGCTGGTTGATGATTTCAAAGAAATCATAAACCAAGCCCTTGATCGCTTGTTTGGACTTTCGTTGCCATTATTTATTCATGAAAATGTTAATCACTAGCTTGTAGTAATGTACGTTCTATTGTATCTCAGTATTTTTTTCTTTTTGTAACCTAGACAAACAAATTTTGTTCTGTTGACTCTCAAAGTGGACAGCAAGTTCTACAAAAAAATACTTATGAAATGAAAGTGTTAAACATGCCACTTCTTGGCGAGGGGTACGTGTACGTGTAAAAAGTTTTGGCGCACACTCTTGTACAGGATAACAATCAGCGCATCTTTCTCGACCTGTTCACCCCTAATGCCCTATAAACAGGTTCACAATCACTATTCATAACAATACGTTTGGGCCAAACCATTGTGATGATAGGGGTCAATGTTGACATCCAGACTGTGCCAACCAAGCTGGGCAGACTTTTGATTGCATTTTTGTTCAAGGAGGAAATAATGAGAATAATCCACAGAACAATAATAATTTTTCTCTCTTTCTAAATCTGGCTTTTCAAATAATGCATCTATACTACATTTCATGACCTCTGACCTGCATTCAAATTGTCCTATGCTGATTTTTGAAGTGAGTTACAAGCTGTGCCTTGCATAGAATGCAACTGGAATGAAGTCTTAGTGAAACTCTCCTTTTATTGACCGACCTTGGCATTGTTCTTTTTGCTAGAATTTAGCAAGAAGACCTCAAGCACCAAGGTTGCATGCAATAGGAGGAATCCAATTTTCTTTTCTTCCAAAATCGCAGCCAATTCTGAAGTGATTATTCATAAATTTAAGAATTTTAATTTTGATTTTTGGCATGATGACGCTGCAAATCACCCTTATTTTTTTTGTTTTAAAACTTATATTTCAATATTTTCTAAAAAATTCTTTAGACGACTCAAAATAGGGGGAATTTTGTGAGGGCGCTTTATGAAGACTTGAGTTCCCGGTGCATTCTACCTGTTCAAGCCAGTAGCAGGTACTTGATTCATAATGAATGATATAATAAAAAAATAATAGCGCTCTCTTCCTCATACATGGATAGTCACACTGGCCGATTTTGTGACCCGTACGTGACCCTTACATCCTGGTATTTTTATTGGTATGAATCAACCAGATTGACTATGCACTGTGTAGCATCTGGCGATATTCCATTAATTGTCAAAATTGCTGTGAACATAATTGTACGAAAAAAAAATCTGTACTTTTCTTGAATAAAATTGAATGTTGAACACGATACATCACCAAATATACCAGGATGCACGGTTGGAAATGACATAATAAATTTAATAACCCTATCCTGGCAAATTATGGGATACATTTGAATTGATTCAAAGATTTGATTTGATTTTCAAAATTGTTTCTGTCCTTTTTCAAAAGTACATATCAAACAAAATTTTAAATTGATTCAGAGATTTGACTTTCAAATTTTTTCTGTCCTTTTTCCAAAAGTACAGATTATATCAAACCATATTGTTTTGACATCCAAAGTTAGGACAGATGCACTGCAATATGAAAGTTCAAGGCCGTGTGGTAGCAAGGGGATAATAAAATTAAAAAAAACAGCAAAAATCTTCTTGTAAATGTCCTGAAGTTTGTTCAAATTTCAGTAACAAAGGGATGCAACTCCTTCACAAAGAAGGGGAAAAGGAGCTTGAAAATTATTTTGTGTTCCCTTTCATGAAATCTCCCTATGAATTGTAACTTTTCATCTACAATTTTTTTTACATGCGTTTTCCTTCATGCAAAGTTTGTTGACCGCTATGATTAATCACAATATTCACAATATTATTATTCTAGAATTCATTACAAAGAGGGAATGTTAAAAAAACTTGGGTGGAGTAAGGGATGTGTTACTCAAACTAAAAATCCAGGCAAGAAACAAAAAAGGGGGAAATTTTCATGGGAAATTTTCATGCCCTGTTTGTTTGAGGTAAGAGTTCCTTTCTACCATCTATTCCAAACACCTTTCTAGCAATCTGACTGCGCAGCACGCCGCTGTGGGTGCCCTGCCCTGTGAAGGATTAGTGCCCAAGAGGCAGCCATCTTGGGTTCAAAGTTCAAAGGGTCAAAAGTGGTGGGGCCTCACTGGGCCATTTGCAAGGCTGTTGCTAGGGCCTGTTTCTGAGTATCTGAGAGCTGCATGAGGCAGGCGTTCCACACATCACTATTTCCCTGTGGAAAGGAAACAAAGACACAAATATAATACTGAATCTATCTACGCACTTGACTTTGACACGTTATGAAACCAACTTTAGGCTGGGTGATTTTGTTTTGGCGATTTTGTTATAAATATTGTTGCTTCTGGGAAATGATTAAACAGACAGAACACTGAGCTGAGTTACGATTGCTTTTCATAAGTGCCCTTCTCCCAAACTGAGAAATTAGAAAAGAAACAAAACTCCAAACTACAGCTGGAATGAATTTGAAATGAACAAGAAAATAGATTGACATTGTAGTTATTCGAGACAACTGGATCTGACAATTTTTCTCACAAAAGCTACTTCCATGTTTGATCAGCAAAGAAATATAAACTAGGAAAAGCAAAAATTTTGAAGTTCAAGATCAAGGAATTAGTTGTCTGACCTGTATTCGTCTTATAATGGTGACCAATCTCTGCGTGACCGCCATGTCATCACACGTTGCATCCTTCGAAAACACGTCTGCTATGATGGCCAGGATTCTGCCAACATTTGAATTGTTTGCGCCAAGAATATGGATGTTACCACTACAAAGGGGAAAAAAAAATGTATTCATGAAATCCCATCTTTGTACACTACTTTTCCAAAATGAGATGTGGTGAATGCTGGTGGGATTTTATGGCACAAACAAAGCAGTGACACATTTGGACAACGGCTTAAGCATTTCAAGCTTTTAAAACCTTTAAAACATTATTACCTTCCCGGCTTTGATCGACAAAAACTTGGTATGATTCATTTAGGACATCCAGTTTATTCAATTGTAAAATTTTGAAAAAGTTTAACACTCAACTTTTGGGCATAAAACAAGACAAATACATCAGTATTTTGATCAAAAATAATTACCTGAATCAAAAGGAACATGGATTACACAAAACTTATAATATTCAAAGTTTACTCACTCTTCGATAAGATCACAGAAATAATTGTAAATATGAACACACTCCTCCTTATCTTCAGTGACTGGTAACCATAGAAACCAGTGTGGCAGGATTTCATCCACATTCAGGTTGCCGTGGTTGTGTTTCATGATTTTCGTGATGGCTGAGATAGCGTTTTCTGTGGCGTTGATGTTGTCAATTTCTCTTGATGCGGGATCTTGGATCACTTTTGTTAGATAGGTGATTGCCTCTGTGGAGAGGGGGTGGGGGAGACAGGAAAAAATCAATCCCTCCTGTCGCCAGATTTGGCTTTAAAGATTGAGACGAGGAGTGGGGAAAGAAAATGGTGCCGAAGTGCAAATTTTTGTGATGTACAAAGCCCTCTTCTTAGTATAAAAATTCAGTTTTCCTCAGTACATGGTGATATTTACCACAGTACACGTGATATTTACCACAGTGGAAATGTACAATTGACAGAGCAAACGTTACTCAGTTTACCTTGGCAGTGTAAATATTCTTTATGTCCTTAAACTTTTGTTTGTCATATTATTCACTATCAACATTCTCTTTTACTAAAGCCTCCGTCATTTTTACTTTTCACTTTCTACAGTAGATATTTCAGTCCCACATACCAACTGTATCTGTTCATGTACTCTTTTACGTCGAAAATGCGGCCAGACAACGCATTATAGAAAAATATTACATGTGACAACGAGTGAAATTGTACATACTGATAGAATTACATTAAAAGCCACAATTGACTTGGCAGTACAAATGTAAAATGAATTTACACACCAGTTTGCTGGCTTACCTAGGCACGCTGGCCCGTACTCTTTCCCTCCGTGCATGCCCATCACTCCGCAACCGTAGGCCGCTGCCTGTCTCACCTCAGCTGTTTTGTCACACACAAACTCCAACATTGGCCTCAGAAAATATTCCTGATACTTAAATGATGCCTACCAACAGGAAACAAGTATCACATAGATAAGATAATGATAATGAACTCCGGGAAGTATCCCGAAAATAAGTGAGCAGCTATCTTTTGAAACATTTACATTTAAAGTTGGCAAAGCGGAGCATTTTGACTGTTAGTGAAAGACATTTAATTAACCCTTTGACTGCCAAAGTCAATTTTCTTCGCCTTTATAAACTATATGCCAAATTTTGATAAGAAACTGTAGCAAATGAAATGTGATGTCCATTTGGTCCAAAATTATCAAAATAATTACAGAAAAATTCATAAAAATTGGTGAAATGTTGTACTAAAATTTTGGCGGGAAAAAATTACAGCACTCAAAGGGTCAAGGTCTCAAAGAATGTAGGGCCCTGCATTGTTAGAATTTTTTCATTTATTGTCATCAGAGACACACACTGAAGCTGTCTCATAATCAATCATGATAAAAAAATCTCATGAATGAAATTGGGGTTTCCTCAGCGTAGCAACACTTATGATTGACTGGAAAGACATGTTTATGATTGCTACCGTGTATAGACATGTACAGCCATTTCCATGGACAAAATGCATGACGTTGAAATTCACAATGACTGTTTGGTGTAGTCTTATTTGTACTGTGCCCTGTTACAGGTAGTAATTGTGCTTGCCTTTCATAAGTAAGGCTGTTCATGTTTTGCTGCAGGCAAAAATTCGGCCGGCAATCACTTGTCAGATCCAAGCTACAGGCATATGAAAATCTTTTGTTAAATGACTGACTTTAACCAAAGATCGTGTTGTTGTTCTGTAAAACAAGTTAGATGTACAAACTGGACAAGCAGCATTCTTAAAGTTGATAACGGAGAACATTACTTACAGGTCCACAGTATTCAATAAGATCATCAAATATACAGATTGACCATTGATGATCCGACCAGGGCCTGTCTGGAGCCTAGGAGTGACAAAATAACACAACAAATATTACCACAAGTTTCAGACTGCAAAAAAATAATCCATTACATTTTATAAGCACACATTAGTAAACACAATTATTGCTAGAAACATCTTTGATACATATATTCATTAAACAAATAGAGTTTGTTGTACAAGCTTGAACAGATACTACTTCAAAGGTGACAAAGCACATGTAATACACGAAGTGGTTTAAAGGTATACAGTCACCTGTAATCTAAATATGCCCATATATGGTCAAAGGGGCGTTCCTTGGTATTCAAAATGCCCATTTGAGGGTGCTGTTTTTAAAAAGCAGCAACCCGCTTAAAATCTGTGATTGGTTAGATTTTCTCTTTCCATGGTAACTGTGGCAACATTGGAACAGGTGACAGTATACCTTTAATATACTACACTGTAATTTTGCCTGACAGGTTTGCTAGTCTAGAGCCAGAAGTTCCTGTGTACAATTCAATTTGGGATCACATTCATGCAGAGTGTTGCCCTGTAAAACCGACTGTAGATTTCTACAAAATTGCAATTGATATGTATATTAATGCTGCATTGTGCAAAACATCAGGGGAGTTCTTGCGATTGTTTTGCATGAGAGCGCTCACAAAAATCAACAATACTGTATGATTTACACCACAATTTACATGTAAAATGAGTGCAATGTACATATACTTGTACATGCGTTCATATCAAAATTGAAGTCTCTGGGCAAGACAATGAGTGAACAAGGAAAGGCGTCATGTTACAGAAGTTATATTAGCGGGCACAAAATCACTGTGATGTAGAATACAAATGGTAATTCCTGACTGAGATCACAGAATGCATATCAGTTACTTGAAGGAGGCAAATTACTTCAAAATGACTCCAGCATGGCTGGGCGATGAGAGAGTTTGACAGCACTGACAGCAGTGACAGAACAGTAAACAGGAGAGTGAGATGGACAGGTAGAAATATTGACAGACACAGGGTAAACTCAATAAGTCAAATTCCGAAAAAGAAAGAAATGTCTAAAGAACATGAGCAAAAGTAACAGTTCAAGAGAGAGGCCCTCTGGAAGTAACCAATGGTTGTCATCTGATATGGATGGTACCAGTGGGGAGCAAGCCTTACAAAGACAAGAAACTTACCAGCAATCTGACAAAATGTGGCAACAACTGTTCAAAGAATGGCAGGATGGCGTCATTGTAGGTTCCGAACAATGCATGCATTACGTCAGCTATTTTACTTAAAGTAAATACATCGTCATCATCCTGTGGAAATACAGAATATTTAGCGCTTAAAATCAATGTGTACATATCATTTCTATTTTATGAAGTTTCTAGAATATTACCTGGGTATCATCTGCAAGTGGGCTATCATAGGTTGTACTTTTCCGTTGATTCAAATTAAAGAAAAAGGGGCTGAGAAAAGGTATGTACATATGATAGTCATTGTACACTGTAAAACAAAAGACATCATTTGCACATACACTTGGACAATTGAAAGCTACAATGCTAGTACATTCAAGCAAACTACAGCAGACGACTGTCATGAGATTCGCTGTCTATAAAAGATGTAAAGTGTTGCACAAAATCAAACTTTTAGATCACATGGCAACTAATTTACCTCATCTTGTAAATTTTCTTCTACGACTTCATCATAGTCTTCATCTTTCCTTTGTTCTGTAAAATGTAATTTCAAATTTGCTTGTCTTACAAATATGACAGTCAAATCTATCACACACACATATTCATATCTCAATATGTGTAAGATGTCAGCCAAGTACAAATAGACTACAAATCACAATATACATGTAGATCAGTCAGGTGACTTCTATTGACCAATGAGCATTCATATAATCATTACTCAGTCTTTAATAGGGTTGTGACATATTTCCACCAACCAGCAATGATGTTCACCATTATAACAAAGTCACATGATTATATTAAGCCAATCAACAGTCACAGCTTAGTTCTTTAAATGAATACAGAGAATCTGATTGGACAATACAGGCAGTGATCACAGTTCACAGCTTTTACATATCTTCTGTGGACAATTACTTTTTCTGACACCCCCCACCCCCACCCTACCCCACCCCATGTCGCAATTACTATTGTAAGACATTCTCTCACCTTGCCTATCAGCGTATCTCTTGAAGTGTTGATCTAATGTGTCTCCCATAATCTTTGCCAAGCTTGTCAGCTGACTCTCATCCAGGCATCCCTTGCCCAGAAACTCCACACACTGTAATGCAAAGCCACACGATTTGGGGAAACTTGTGAGACACTTTTTGTTCTATACATTGATGAGTTTCTTTGCCTACATTCAGGGGCATGTTGAAATACCCAGTATTTTGCTGAGAACTTTGCTTGTACACCTTTAACACGCATTATCATCTTTGAAAAGTAAAACTCAGGTCTGAGCCTTTGATAAGCATAAAACGAATCACACTATTAAACCACAAACCACACAGCATAAAGACATTATCACAATGAGTAGACAAGTTGCACGTCCTCTCATAGCGGGACCTACGTACATATAACTATCTCTTAACCTTCCTTGAGTCATTTTTACCTATTTTCTAAATTACCCCATAGGTTGAGTTGCTCTTATCCCTCCCAGGCTGAAGACATGACATGACATGACATGACTTTGAAAATCTGAGTTTTGTATAGAAAACCATCGTAGATTGCTCCTGATCAACAACTTGGCATATGAAGTGTGGAGACGAAAGGACGAAATTAGATAACTGATTCTCTCAGCCCATGTATCTGCCGTAGGCATTCTCAAAATGCACGTGAAATTGTGTATTGAATGATTTTTATGAAGTCTCTCTGTGATTCACACATTTGACTTGTGACCTACGACCTCTGACCTCTCAAGTACTGACCTTTGCAAATGAATCCATCTGTTGGATCAGGACATCATTTTCAGGCTCCGTCTGTATTGCTTTGAGTAAATCTGGCGCTATGTAGTTCCACATCTGTGTTAAATAGTCGTCCCCTTTAATCTTGGCACACTCTAATAAATATGGTAATGATTCTGCCGCCGATAATCTCACTAGTGAACCCACGGTCAAGGAAAGATTACCATAGTTGAAGACAGCAGGACTATCGGTAATGCATGGTATTTCTTACAATGTGTGTGCCTAGACATGCAGACTACAACACTATGTGAAGTAAGCCTCGACAATGTACTTTCTTTGCATCTCACAGCATTGATTTAACTACTATTTGTACTAATTACATTGTGCTTCTACAGCAGATATATGTACATTCTGAAAAATTAGGGTCAACCGCTGCTATCAATGATCACAAAACTTATATGGGAAAGATTAAAACTCTATCAATATGGACAGTAAAATATTCAGATGAGAATAAAACACAATGCATAAGATGAGAGCAACAATATTTTTTCAGTTCAACACATTGTAAGAGACTGACTGATAATGGCTTGAACTACAAAATGTCTGTTATATCTTCTCAAGTCTGCTGTTTAAATCTCTGCTGGCATAATACACTTTTTTAACCTGTCACCTTGTTTTTTCTCAGAAGAGCTATGTAATGAGCTGAGTACCACAGCAACACACTACTTATTCCTTTCCTGGAAATTTTCAGTGAAAAAATTTACGTAAATTATCTTGAATGTAATGCAAAGGATATCATCATGGAAGTAGAATTTTAACAACGGCACCATCAGCTTGACAACTTGTTCCGTGTAATCCGCAAAGGACTCTTTCAATTCCCTGGCATAACAGACTAACATCTGACAGGCTGTGCTCTTGTCTTCTAAACCTGAAGTCTTGATGCCAAAACTTTGCTGAGGAACGAGAAAAAAAAAATACACAATCTTTTGAAATATGGTCAAAAAAAGTCAATCTCAGCACACAGGGTGATTAGAGGATTCATTGAGCAACCCCCTCCCCCCTTCCCCCAAAGAAAAAGAAATGCCGTTCACCTCTACTATCCTGTTCAACAGTAATGATTAAGTAAAATGGTGGCAAAAGTAGTCGCTTTTTTACACTGATCATATGACTTACTCGCATGGATTCACCTTTCCTTTTGGTACATACACTATATGACCTTCCTGTGTAACTATACATAAACTTATAGCGGTGTTACGTAAGATCAGTTTTTCAATTACAAACGGTAATTTTTTTGCAACTGTAACATAAAAAATATGTCTTGTTACAGGAGAAAAACAATTCCTCTTTGCAGATTTACCAAAAAGAAACGGACTCACTTGATCTCCGAGATTGACAAACTGCCAGCCTTCATCTTCGCTGATCTGCTTGGCATCTTCAGCTGTTAAAAGACACCACGAGAGATTTTAGCAGTGCTAAAAATGAGTGCTGTTGTTTGTGTGTTATGCCAGGGCATCATAAAAGTTTTCACTCCACTGCACTTTCAATTTGAGGGAAATACTGACTCATTCAGCGAAAGATTCATGGAAAGGCCGGAAAAGATGCCGGATTCTCCACATGGGGATTTTGTGGAGCAGGCCACCTCTCCGTTTTTCAAATGATCCATTTGTGTGTTAATAACCATATAAAAGAACATATTTTCATGACAAAAGAATATGCATATTATGCCTTGTTGTATATAGAGGCTCTGTTTTTCAAAGCTGTGGAGAACACGGAGATGTACGGGAATACAGATGATTTAGAGAAGCAGGAAAGGAGTTATGGTGCATGACATGGAAGAGAAGGGAGTCAGCTATTATATTGGAAGCACACTCACTATCAACCAGCGCAACTTCAGGTTTGATGGCGGCGGCTGTCATGAGTGGACCCATGACCACTGGTAGGTATGCCTGGAAATCTTTGCCGAGTAATTTACACATCCTGGCCCAGGCTGAGATCATGAACGAGATCTGCGGATCGTCGTCGTCCATCTCATTGGCATCTGTCTGTGCTTTGAGAAGTAGCTGCATAACGTCGTTGGCATCTTGACGGAACTGAAATCAGGAGTTAAACACAGTGAAATTGAGGATTTTACAGTCTAGTAATGGTTAGCTTTATACATCAGTGCATTTTGGAAAAGAACAGTTACTTGACCAAAAATTTTACAACAGCCTATCATTTTCATTAATATATCATGAATATATCACATGGCAATTTTTTATTCACAAACCACACAGTTTAAGTTCTATATGAAATTAAAAGTATTAATAATTTAAAATTTCCTGAAATTTTGAGAAAATAAATCAATAAATAGGTGGATTAATGACTCGAAATAATACCTGTCTGCCTGTCCCGGACAAGTGAAATTTGGCCTGGGACAAGTAGTTTTGAAAAGTACTTGTCCAAGTGGACAGGTAGGTTTTCTCAGCCTGCAACCAGTGTTTCAACCTATTGACTACAGGAAATATTCATAAGTTTAAATTTATGTACCTTTTAAAATTTTGTAAATCATTATTTGGATATTTACCTGTCAGAAAAAAGTAAAAGAAAGTTCAATAATATCTAATCACTGTTTACAGGAGGCAGCTATGTTGAATTATCTAAGGTCACGTCTCAAATCTCTTAGATTGGGAGATTCTCATAGCTATCTTGACACTGAGGGCGCTGTTATGCCAGTTTGTATACGATACAGACATGAGTTTGTTGAATTGAATTGAAATTAGTATAGTTTCTTAGAATAAATTATGCCATTTTGGACAGGTACTTTTCTCACTGGGACAGGTACTTTTTATTTCGACTTGTCCAGTGGACAGGTGGTTGAAAAAAAGTATTTCGAGCCCTGGGATTAATAATTAACAAGACTTAAAAATAAGTAAATGATAACAAAATAAAAAAAAATAAAAAAAATAATATTACTTAGAAATTACATACACATACGAATCAAATATACCAAGTACCACATTTGAAATATGAAATTCCATGCCGGAAAATGCCGAGAGAGTTTGACCGGTTAAGAAGGGCTTGACTACGCAGTTTCTGCGTAGTGAAGCTTCATTACGTATTCATGGTGACCCCTGGCCAGCTGTCAATAACTTTGGGGGCTTTTGTCTTTTGGCCTGCTTTGCATATGCGTCGTGGACACGACCTGCCAATCACCCAGGTAGTCAATTAAACTATTAATTGACTGTTTACCGACCCAATTAACACTATCCAGCAGTATCAGTCTTATTTTAATCGCGTGGCCCGGGTGGGCACAACGTAGGAACGCGTGTATTTCTGTGTGTACGTTTCACTTGTGGCGTTGTTTGTACCATCGTGTGTCCTTGTTTCACCTACAGCATTACCTTCAAGGTGACAGGCTTACTATTAATGTTCAGTATCATTGCACCGAGTTCTGCCCACGGTGAAAACCACCTGTTTTGCCTACTAATTACTGCCCGTCGCTGCCCGTCCTGAATGTAGCCTATCTATAGCTACAGTAATCACATAAATCATTTATCAGTTTTGATATATACTCCTAAATTGTAAGTTTGATCAAAATCGAGACCACATTCAAGGGCTATGCAGACTGTCCATGTAAGCACACACAGTGACAAGAAGGCGGCAAACACCTACTCACCAAGCACATCGAATCGGGCGAAAAGAAGCATAACAAGTCATTGACAATGACATAGTCCCCACTTGTAAAAGGAGTATTAACGGTAGTCTTGATGGGGCAGGGAAATGTGGTCATTAAGAAGTATCACTTGACTGTATAAGTTCACAACTATGGGCACATAGGTTGATGACATTTTTCCCAATTAAAAACAAGAGGCATGTCTAAGTTATGGTTCTAAATTGGGAAAACAGATCAGACCTCTAGCTGTGTTGGCCAGCCAAGAAATACATATGTGCATAATAAATGAGGTACGAGATGTGAAATCTTAAGGTCTAATATCCTATCAAAATTGAAGCGTATAGAACTTGTGGTTACTGAGTTATGCATATATATGTATAATCAAGGTCTAAGGTCATCAAGGTCACGTGACATTCTGAAAAAAAAAAATCATATTGCTAAGTTATCTCTATATACCAAAAATCAGACCTCCAGCTCTATTGGCTCGCTAAAAATTAGATATGTGCATAATTAATGAGGTACAATATGTGGCGTCATAAGGTGTCCCATCATACCATATATGAAATGTTTGGCACTTGTGGTTACTGAGTTATGGACAAATATGTATATTTGAGGTCAAAGGTCACCGAGGTCACGTGACATTTTGTCAAAAAAATTGTATTGCTAAGTTATCCCTATATACCAAAATTCAGACCTCTAGCTCGATTGGCTTGCTCAAAATTAGATATGCACATAATTAATGAGGTACAATATGTGGCGTCATAAGCTGTCCCATCATACCATACATGAAGGGTGTAGCACTTGTGGTTACGGAGTTATGGACAAATATGTATATTTGAGGTCAAAGGTCACCAAGGTCACGTGACATTTTGTCAAAAAAATTGTATTGCTAAGTTATCTCTATATACCGAAAATCAGACCTCTAGCTCGATTGGCTTGCTCAAAATTAGATATGTGCATAATTAATGAGGTACAATATGTGGCGTCATAAGCTGTCCCATCACACCATATATGAAGGGTGTAGCACTTGTGGTTACTGAGTTATGGACAAATATATATATTTGAGGTCAAAGGTCACCAAGGTCACATGACATTTTGTCAAAATATCTGAGATATCTGCGTGAACGGATGGACTCACAGACGGACATGACCCAATCTATAAGCCCCCTGGATTTCATCCATGGGGACTAAAAACTGTGTAACTGCATCCTTTTTGCAATATGAATACGATGAGAAACTAAATTTTTATTTTTCTTGGCCTTATACCGGTACATGGGAGTCTATGGACTGCCTTATACATGGGAGTCTATGGACTGCCTTATACATGGGAGTCTATGGACTTCCTTATACATGGGAGTCTATGGACTGCCTTATACATGGGAGTCTATGGACTTCCTTATACATGGGAGTCTATGGACTGCCTTATACACGGGAGTCTATGGACTGCCTTATACATGGGAGTCTATGGAGACTGCCTTATACATGGGAGTCTATGGAGGTGAAAACTAAAAAGTCCTCTAACACGGCCAAATTTGATCGCATTCTGAAACAAATCGACGTGCATCTGTATGGGGTAGGGTACTATCCTTGTGCAAAGTTTGAAAGAAATTGACCTGGGCATGTCTGAGATATCTGCGTGAACGGACGGACGGACGGACGGACGCACGCACGCACGCACACACGGACGGACATGACCAAACCTATAAGTCCCCCCGGACGGTGTCCGTGGGGACTAAAAAGCTAGGCTTATCGCCAAAACAAAACGCGCCAAGCGCTAACAAAAACCCATACCAAGCGGCCCTTTTCAGGGCCACCAAATACTCCAAAAAGGGAACTACCAAAAAATACGATAAGATGACATAGAACACACAAACACTTAAAAGAAATAACAAAAATCGTACACATAACAAACAACTGAAACACAACATTAAATACAAAATAAACAATCACAGTAACGTAACAGAAACATGGCCGTGGAAATAAATCAGCTATTTCCAAAGAAAAGCCGACAACAACATGAAATTCAACAACAACCTATCATCGCTCAAACTATGAAACTCCGAAAAATAGTACTAGGCAAAAGCCTTAAAATTCATTCGGACACCAACAAAACCAAACAGAATAAAACCACCTCAGGATTTCAACAAATAAAGTCGTATAATGTGACTACGCTACATCGTGAGACACAAACAATCGCAACAACACCAATTCAAAGAAAAGTCAAATTGGACTCCACGAACAACAAAAAAAAACAAAAACTTGAAAGCTATCTGAAGCTGCTAAACTCGCACTTCTAGAGATACCCTTTCAAACAAGGAAACAAAACATGTCGCGTGCCAAAACAATCACGATAAACCAGCTTGCAAACAATGGACAAATGTTGGGAAAATAACCCTTCGACAAGGGTCGGTTTTTCGTTATTGTCAACACAAACGATTACGTACTCGAATGCGAAAGGCAATTACGTAACACTCAGTATTATACACAACAAGCCAGAACAAACAGTAAACAAAGTAAATGAACTATTAATTAAAATGTACGAGAACAAGCACATCAACCAGGATACTTGTAAGTATCTTGATCCAATAAACATAAAATCCGTACCCCGCAGTGGTACTTATTGCCTAAAAATTCACAAAACCTCCGCAAAAATCTAAAAGACACACCAGTCAAAACAAATTTTACCGAAGTAAAGAAATATAGAACAAACAAACCGAACCACCAAACGGACTCACAACGTGACCAAAATTAATATACTTGCCTCGCTAATCGGAAAGCAAGACCACTAAAATGCATTAAAATAAATTTTCACAAACACAAACTAAGGAAAGAATCTACACTGCGACTGATGAGAAACCACACTCGGGTTTCGAAACGCAAGCGTCAAAGGGCGACTCTATCAACTTTTGTAACAACATAGGTCCGGCTGCGTCTCGCCATAAGCTTTCCCCACACAAACAAAACATTACCGTACACACTAGGCCTAATCCAACTTCTCTACAAATATCCAAAGCGAAACAAACATTTCATTAACACAAACAATCGGATAAGAATGTAGGAACACATTTTCGAAACGAATCAAACACAAACTCGACACAAAAACATTTAGGATAGTTAGGTGGGGAGCCTGTTTCACATTTTTTACATCTCGCTATACTGTCTATGATTCTAAAAATAAAGTCATCTGCCACTTTTTCAATCGAAAGTCGGGCGATTTCATGGTTCTTTGGGGCACTTAAGTGTACGTCGAGCTTAAGGAATGTAGTTACATTCGCGATGTTTTATTCGAAAATTATTTATTCCTTCAAGGGCAAATGCACATAATTTATGCTGTTGGAAATACTGGCCGCTCATAAACAAGACAGTAAACTCAATATATGTGCATCTTACTTATTTGTCAAAGACCACCGACACCCACAAAAAACCAAATGGTTCAGTCCAGGTATTTGCAACTCTGCCATCCGACTGGTCAACAGGAAATCAACCATAGGTGTCTTTTGGCACGCGTATACGCCAGTCACCTAGGCGACGGTAATCTGCACCACTTATCACCATCGGGAAGGTACTCCTCCCCATATACCACTGGTGATCCCCCCTCAAGGCACTGCGTCATTCGACCAAGCATTGTTATTGTAATTTCCTGCATAAAATTAACAGCGAGGTCAACACGGTCAAACTCTCTCGGCATTTTCTCTCATGTATTTCTAAGATGACAAATAATGTGTTACCTTTTCAGTGCCAACAGCAAGTCCGATTAGACTGATACACTCGATAGTCTTGCCTCGGAGCAATCTAAGCTCTTTGCTGACTGCGTTCTCCATCACAAATTTCAGATTCGGCATGAATCGGTCGTAGTAAACGATGAACTTCTCCTCTGCAGTATCAGCGATGGCCGCGAGGGTTGTCACCATTTGTTCCAGAACTAATTTGTTGCCCCTTTGCACTAACTATGGGTGTTAAAAAAACGATAAATTAATGGCGTTGAGATAAAATATTTCATAACTGAGTAAACAATCAAGGCGATAGGTAACAGTATGATAAATTCAGACAGTAACCAGTTTGTGTAGCAGACATACACCCAGGATTCCCCCACCCTATAAACAGTACATGTGTTGTCAAACCGACTAAATTACATTGCAAGTTTGTATTTCAACATTGGTAAGATTAAACCTCATCTTGCCAAGTTCATATCTCACTATCCGGTCAAGTTAACTGAAACCACTGGAGCACATCTTGTCCTTTATGTTGCATTTTAATGATGATTTAAACATTTGAAGGCCCAGAAAACACAGATACTGATAAAATTTTTACTGAGTTGACCCCAATAACATAAAATTCCAAGTGAGTGAAAATATGTTTTAATTCACTCGTATGAATACTAAATTTAGGTAGAGTGTGCCTCAGGGACAGATATTCAGACTCTCAAATTTTTACAATACTTTTCTGATCTACCACTTGTGGGGGTTCATTTTAAAGCACTTGGTGTAAGGGCACTTTTCACTATCTTAGTTTTTCGAATATCAAAAATATTATTTTTCTCCATAGAGTTAACACAGGGATGGCGGCCATTTTGAATTTCAAATATCATTTATCTTGGGTGATTTGTTTCTCTAGTACCAAAATTTGCATGGTGACCCCTGATTTTCATTCTTGATTTGGGAAGAGAATAGTTGAATTATTCCTTGAGGAAAGTTTGAGCAAAATTTTTAAGTCTTTCATTTTCAAGGCGCATACAAACTTAAATGGCCAGTGAGTGTATTTGGCAGTTGATATAAATCTTCAGGTCTGGGAAGTAGGGTGGTGGGGGAATATTCCGAAGGGAAAGATCACTGATCAATGCATGCTATAACTTTGAAGAGCTTTCTATTTCACAGGAAACTTACCTCTTGGAGCTTGGCTGTTATGATGGACTCGATTTTGGCCAGCATGCCGTCAAGGTAGGGTACTAGTAAACTCTTGGGACAGTCCTCGCTGAAGTTGACCAGGGCGGCACCTGCGTGTGCCTGTACCCTGGGATTTGCATGGTCATCTAAGGCGACCATCAAACCGGGTACCACCTGACAAAACAAGAAGTGTTACAGCCTTTTTTAAAAGCTTCCATTAAAAGCCACTTCATATCAATACATCTTGTTTCAAGGGGAAAATAACTTTTTCTGAACAAGGGTGTTTTGAAAAGAACCATAAATGACATCATACCACAAACGTAACGAAAATACATGGAATGTGACTTCACCAATCTATCGCCCCCAGTGGGGACTAATAGCACTGATCGCAAATGACGTCATGTTTTTCTCTTATTAATATGCATAAATAAATATTTGTCTGCATTTTCCACATAAACGACGAAAACCAACAATGGTTACTAAAAGTCACACTAGTTCATGGTATTTTATTGCTCAGACTACAAGCTGCAACAACATCCACACATGCAACAACAAAGTTGTCTGAATTTTAGGCAGCATTGTCTGAAAGCCGCACGCCTGCAGCTATATTTAGTAACAAACCTGAAATCGCGATCAACGTTATTCTTTCAATTATTCTACAGAAATAGCTTTCTCTTTCTGTGTCTCTCACCTTGTTGTGGAATTTCTTTTCAAAGCCTGGTGCAAAGTCAGTAGCCATCTGACCGAATGCATTACAGGCAGCGTACCGAACTCTTGGATGCTGCAATAAAGGATGACAGCTAAGTGTCATCAACTGTCAAAGGGGGGGGCTGTGATTATTTGTTCCAGATTTTTTTGTGTGAGTCAATAGCAAGTTATTGTTCTACTCCTCAAAGTTTGTTTGTTTGTTCTATTCAGATTGCCTACACAGGATGTGTATGTGTACAATGCATTGTTATTGTTACATTTGAACCGTAGTCCAGACAGAATTCAGTTGTCAACAATAACAATGCACTCTACGTATTTACAGGTTGAGTTGATAAGCTGCATATTGCTTATCTAAAAATGCTTTGGGGAGTAGAAAAATAAACTATAGACATACGAAAAAAAAAGAGAAAAATCACTAAAAGTTACAGAAACTGGCCATTTGAGTATGTCTGATATTGTGTATGAGAATATGAATATACATAAGAAATATGTAGTTTAGTTCGTGTCCTTGAAAGACCTGGACAGCTCTCTCTACCGATACAAACACAAATCTAGAATGCATATGGTGACTATTGGCCAGGGAAACCAATTGGATTGCATTACACATTCATATCTTACGATTCACAATACACTATACACAACAGCAAATTTTGCTCGCCCCCAAATGTACAGAAACTCTTCTACAGATACTTTCTGTTCGATCAGCACATCAGATCATAGTTCTGGTAGGATTACTATTTAAACGCTTTATAGCGAATAACTGTTTTGCTCACTGAATCTTGTATGAATGGAAGAACTGTATCCACGATGCTTGGCAGCACAGACTCCATGTACTTGTGGCATCCTTCACCGACTGCTGATATGGCCATCAACGCCGCATGCCTGTACCGCCAATCAGCTGAAAAGATTGACAGAATCAATCAATCAATCAATCAATCACTACATTTCATGGCTATCTTTCGGTTCTTCGCTTCTTAGTTGTCATGATTGAGAATTTTTCAAATAAGAGAGCTGATAGCATGAAATCATGAAAACATGAAACACTTTTACAAATGAATGAAACTCTAGATTTGTTGTTCAACAGTGATTTAACTATAAGAGACTATTGCTGTTTTTATTTCCAATTTCATCTACCATGAGAAACCAGCATTAGAATTTATTTTCAAATACATGGAATTACACATACTAGCTTTGGAATCAGGAGAATTACAGCTTATACAAAAAATATTAATTATGGTTCTTTTTGATATCGGAAACACACACTCAAAATATTATACTTACGATTCTGTAACATCTGAGGGATGTTAGCAATGATATGAGGCAAGATTGTTTTACCGCCGATACCGCAGGCAAACCTGTCGAGGGCGCTCTCGCCAGCAATGGCGTTACTGTCGTTATCATCATCGTCCACCTCATCACTGACTGACCACTCCGGGTCATCTTCTAGGTCAACCATCATAGCTAACATCTGCGGAACTGTGACACAAGTACAATTGAAAGATTGTTATAAGACGGATAGGAAACACAATTATGGCAAAACAATTACAAGAAATACTGACTTCCTCAAGTTACTTCAAAGATTGTCTCGTTTCTCGAGTATTGTAACTTTTTAAATAATTATACACAATATGGCACGCAAGTATTATCAATTACAACAGTGTTTCACTTGAGATCCACGATAGCATGCGTCCCACATCACCTATATCCAAACACATCCCTCCAAAACGCACAGAAACTCTTCTACAGATGACAATCGACATTAGCTACATGTATCCAAAGAGGACAATGTTTTTACATGTATATGATGCTTTGTTGCAAAAGGCAACGGAAACTAATCAAGATTGCACACTAGCGCCCAAAGCTAAAAAAAATTTTTTGATAATACGAAAATCACACAAAAGGTAGACAACCCACCTATCATTGGTACAAACTTGGCTGCCTGTTTTCTGAGCATGGCTGGAGCCGTCTCAGACATTGTGACAATGACTTCAAGCCCAAGCTGTCTCCAGTTGTCTGTAAGATTGGTGTCTGCTGTTATCTGGATAAGACAAGAGATACAAGATCAGCCTCCATACTAGATTCAATTCTTTTTGCACATAAACAACTTTGTTACCCTAGAGTCAACACAGTCACTGAAAATTCAAAAACTTTCAAGGATCTTCTCACCAACTTTCAAAGACGCATTGCAGTCCAAAACACCATTTTTCTGATATCATTTTTAGATACCATTTCATTCTATCAATCTTGACAAGTAGTTTCGTGATTTTGGGAAATCATGGGTGGCTTATCAACTTTCAAAGACTAAGTTTCTTTTTCCAGAATTTTTCCAGGATGTTCCAAGAGGCTTTAATAAATTTAAGATTTTCAAGAACTTTCCAGGACCATGTGGACCATGCCTGCTGTTCATATACCAGTAAACAGGATGGCAATCATCAAACTGACCTATCAGTAGATAACCTGCACATCTCTCCGACAAAATAACCAAAAATAAACTATTGTAATTTTACATGAAAAATCACAACATCTCCGCAAAATTTCATCTTTCACATTTCAATTGTGCCATAACATTGGAACGTAAGAAAATTATCATTTCGAGTTTCACACATTTCATCCTAAAATCATCAGATAACATGCATTACATACACATCACTACACAAAGGATTACCTATGTCACTTACCTTCAAACAGAGAGCGATGACATTTTCCAGCTGTGATCTCAATAATTTAGGATGTGTTTCCACCAATTCAATCAGAGACTTAAGCAGTGAGTCATCATCTTGTAGTGTTACACTGTCCGCAACAGCCTGTCTCACGCAAGAAAGAGTTGCAGTTTAAATATACAATCACGCTGAATTTTTCGGTGTCACTTCTTTTTTCTGTCATAAGAGTTTTGAGACAATGGCTATTGCAGGTTTGAAATATCTGTTTAGTGTATACCTTCAATTCCATATCATAATAATTATTACATAAGAGTTGGAAAACCATATTTTTGATTGTTGAAACATCAACTAATTTCAATCACAAAATGTAAAAGCCAGATATTTTTGTGTTCAGACATAGACAATGGTAATTCTTCATAATGTCATAAAGAACACTAGCCTTCATGATATTTTTTCTGAAGTCTAACAGCACTGGGAATGGGCAAAAATTTGCTGTTATAGAGCTGACACATTTGAGAAAAGTGAACCAAGAAACATTTTGTCAGGTCAATTTTTCTTTTAGAGCAGCCATCCTAGTCAAAATACCCTTAACCCTTTCACCACCATGGTTTGGTCCAAACCCATTGTTCTCAATGGTAAGTGTGGACCCCTATACAGGGAATCGGGGGTGAAAAGATTAAAATACATTTTCTAACTTTATTGCTGGAAATAACTCAAGACTCACTCATTGCTAGCAAAATTGAAACAAAATGGCCATCTGACAGCCATATTGGATCATATGCCAAACAAATTGAAGTGCACATGTATGACGCAGGGTGTTTTCCCAATTAAAATACCCAGAGTTGTTCACTCATTTTCTCATCTTACCTGTAAGATTGCCGGCAATAAATCCAGGAAGAGTTTACTCATGGCTGAGTCTCGTTCATGAGCCAGCACAAATGCTATGGTGGCTTTACCAGCAACTATCCGTACCTGTGAAAAAACACACCAAAGGATAAATAATCTTTTTCTACTGGTATGCTGGCTTTTCAGTTTATTTGCAGCCGTAATACAACAAGAAATGTTAATGTTCACAGCTTTGATATCATAAATATCCAAATTCAAATATTTCAAATTGGGAGACTGATGACTATTTTGAATATGAAATTTGTGTTGATTCTTTGATCCAAAATTTTGGCTGGTTATCAAAATTGCTTTGCAAGGCTTCTTTCAGAGCTCATATTCCATTACCTTAGACCTGACACAACTGTTCTTTGATACAGTGAACTTTACATTGATATTATGTTTTGGGTTTCAATTTGTATGTGTTATAGAACAAAAAAAAACTTTTATTCATTCATAACTGCCGTTGAATATAAAAAAGTCATAATGAACAGGCTGCCTTGTGGCAATAATGAATGACAATAAAATATGCATGATATGGAAATAAAAGATACTGCCTTTTATTCTCAGACAGGTTAGAGTCAGAAATAGTGTACCTGTGCACTTGTCTGGTCTGCTAAACACTGTGATAACATCTGTTTGATGACATCAAGGTAATGGGCTTGCTGGTTGGCAAAGATTCCCGGAAAATTACTAAGAGAGGAGAAAACATCAGTGTCAAATTCATGCTATATTTATGTACGGTGCATGATCTGAGGACATGAATATTTATAACTAATGAGTCATTATCATTACATTTGCATATCCAAATGATACTCATTAATGAATTTTGAATAAATGAATACTAATGAGTTGCACTTTTAGCCTCTAATGAATTTTATGACAAGAAAAAACACATGACACTGCTTGTATTTTCATAGAATAACTCAAAGTTGTTTGCAGTATTATGGACTTTGTCATCTATAACCTGATAGATTCTATAATCTATAGTATTTTCTATACAAATTTTGAGCACACCAGAAGGGATATTTGAGTGTTATTTCACATTTGTACATCACTCCCTTTCAATACATTCATATTCTACAGTATTAATTCACTTTTGCTAGTCTATGTTTAGTGACAGAATTCATGATATGACGCTCCCAGAATATTCACAATCAAAGTATTTTATTTTGTACATTTGAGATACCTACATGTATGGTAAGCTTTAAAGAGGTGATGTGCAAAGAATAGTGTCTTGTGAAAATTCAAAGAAATTCAAACCAGAGTTATTGTCAGTTTTCTTACATGTAAGATTGTACGGCAGGCCTGGAAAGTTACATTCTGGATCCACTTTGATACTCAGACATGTAAAAGAATTAGCGAACAATGCTGTCATGGAAACAACGGACCTATATTGGAAATTTTATTCCACCAATGTGACAAAAGATTAAAATCAGCTGCTTGTTGAGCAGCGAAATGGCAAAGTTACTTACAAGAAAACGTGGAGCGCAGACTCTTTCAAGCCTGCATCTTGGGATGTCGCACAATCAAACAGAAATTTGAGAACTTCGGGCCACAGATTGTTGCCATCATCATCTGTTGATGAAAAGAAATAGAATACAAGATAAAATGACGGATAAAACTCTATGAGATATGAATTTATAATACGTCAATGTACATGTGTATGTGAATTCCCATAGGATCACTTGAGTCATTAGACAATAGGCAGCTGAGTAAGAATAACATTGTAGATACATGTAAGCTTTTAATATTAGTTTTGCAATCCAATAGCCATTTGTTGACCTGACCTTTATTTTTTATCAACTTTATCTCAAAGTGGATTATTAGAATTATACAATAAATCAATTTCTGTTTACCATTAAACAAAAAGTGAAAATCAATGAGTTTTTAAAAAAAGTGTGAAAAATGAGCCATCAATACTATTTGACAGAGATACTGTATGAGCAGATGTGGAACATATTTGAGAGCCAAGGCAGAGTTTTCCCTCCATTTTTGTTGTGTGTGTTTCAACAAAAAACTAACATCTGGAATTTGTGACAGAAGGCACAACATTCAAGGTCAACCAAGTCACCTTTTGGTCACTATTTTTGTCATTTTGTATGCTATTTTTGTGTGCTATTTTGTGTCTCTGTTTGTGATTGGTAAAGAGCCAAAAAATTCTTGCTAGTTTAGACGGTACTACCACCTCTGTACCAGACAGCCTTTTCATTGTACATGTACCGACAATTTGCTGTACTTGTACACATGTATATCAGCTAACCACAATGGGAGAACACAATATTAGGGTTTACAAAATATTGGTGAGCGAAAGTGTTTCGATAATGCTGGTGGCCATTGTAGATTTGCCACTTGATAAAGCAATGCAGACATATTATTTGATGCCACTTGCAGAAATTTGGACAAATTTTGTTGTTGAGAACTTGTTTTCATCACTGCAGCTTGTAGTCAGATACTGAATGTGACTTTTCTAGTTTCATTTTGAAGACATTATCGATAGTGTAAAAGTACTAATTTTACAATGCCTGTTAGAGTATTCTGACTTAATAAGGAATCATCCCCACTGTTTCATTTAACCCTTTGAGCGCCGCCAAAGTCAATTTTAGTTGCCTTTATAAAATTTACCCCCGTAAAATTTTTTTCAGATTTTTGCCAAAATTTTGATAAAAAACTGTGGCCAATGAAATTTGATGTCTATGTGATCAAAAATTATCAAAAACTTACAGAAAAATTCATAAAAATTGGTGAAATGTTGCACTGAAATTTTGGTGGGAAAAATTACAGCACTCAAATGGTTAAATTTGTATTTGCAATTCATGAGGGATTTAGCTGGATATCCCTGAAAGCAAGTTTTACAGTAAAAAATAATGTCAGATAGGAAATTCTGACCTCTGTATTTATATAGCTGTAAAGAAAGACGGGGTCAAGAGAGTAATAACATGGAGTGAACACGATCATATTATATATATTATTATGCAGCTGCAGATGTACAGTAAGGTCTGGTATTAGAAGACACAGAGTCCAGTATAATTGATGCGGAGTATAATAACTTTTGACGTTATTGGATTCTATTTGACTTTTCAACCTCAGCTCTACCTCAACATAGGAATAATAAGACAAAGTTTCAGAATTGATTTTCTGAACATAGCGTCAATGACACTTGGCTCACATTTGGTTTGATGTGGTGGGCCAGAATGAGTATACTTACCTAAGTTTACCCCTGAGAACATGCATACCAAGTGTGTATAGGATGTCATGAGCTTAAAACAGATGATCAATAACATTCAACTTTGCAAAAAGCAAGATTTGACCTGACCCTTATGAAGCAAAAGGCTTGAAGTATTCCCCTTTGCCACTCACCGACTAAGTTTCTGGCTAGCTCAGATATGGCATCACAGATCTTCCTTCTGACCAGGGGGGTCTGTTCTTGCTGCACACCAGCCAACAGCTCTTGTTTGCAACCGTCCTGCAATTCTACAGGCATCGCTGGGAAGAACTCGTCAAAGGAGGCTCCGACAAGTCTCCTGAGGAGTACTGCAGCCATTTGGCGGACCTGGGTAGACCAAGGAAAAAGAATCCCTTATTTAAAGTGTTTTGTAGACTGATATGAATAATGCTCACAGTAACCAAGTCAAGCAGTGAAGGGGAAAAAATCACACCCTAGAACAAAACTATAATAGATACACAAATTGATGATTTTGAAAATACATGTATGTTTGTTGTTTATGTAATTTCGATGAAAAGTGTGTTTTGAGAGATTATACCATATTTGACATAGGATCCCATCCTCTGTATTTTGGCTGATGAACAATAAACAGCAAGTAACGAATCGTTCTCAACTGAACTCATTTCTAAATACATGTAAATGTCACTTTCCTACAAAAATAACATCTAGTAATTCTCTTTAAAACTCTGAAACCAACGATGGGATTTTAATCCAAAAATGACCTAAACATGACACACTTCTTAGGCCGAACAAAAAAAATTGTACTTTTCTGATAACCCGATCTAACCTATTTTTCACCTGCCGACCCTGAACTTTTTAGAGCTACATAAACACGGAAGTTAAAAAAAAGAAAAAAAATGTAAAATCATGCATTCATAACCTGGCATTTGATTTTTGCTTGAACAAGGATGTCTTTTATGTTTGTTTGTTTTTTTTATGCATGATACACTTTGTGGAAATGTTGTGGCCAGTGTTTGACTGCCCTGAACCCCTGAAAAATGCGTATTTAAAAATAAAAATATTTCAGGAAAAAAAATTCCGGCCGACCTACCTACCTTATTTTTGAAAACTATGTTATCGGAACTGACAATTTATTTTTTTTTTTGGCCTTATGGCCTTGTGTAAGAGCTAAATTTGATAGTCTTTAACCCATTGAGCGCCAAAGTCAATTTTTGTCACTTTTATAAAATATACTCTACTCAATTTTTTTCAGATTTCTGCCTAAATTTTTAGAAAAAGCTGTAGCCAATGGAATGTGATGTCCATTCGGTCCAAAATTATCAAAAAATTTCAGAAAAATTTATAAAAATTGATAATGTGTTGCAGTAAAATTTTAATGGGAAAAATTACAGCACTCAAAGGAGTAATCAAATTCTGTATCATATGATCACAATAGGTTACTATCTTTCTGTAATTTTGAGCCACAGACGATCACAGTAATTGTTTGGGTAACCACCATACTGTATTTGTTGTAATCCCTGAGAAAACCAACTTGCCTGTTGGCTGTCATGTTAAGTAATTCAAATGATTGAAGACGGCCCTGGCATTTACAAACTACTGTACCACGTTCACAGCAGGCTTGCATACATTATACACATCAAACATCACTTAAAAATAGATAGTGTGTTTCCATAGCGCTCAACACCATATCATTCATCCGTGTACAATGAGACCCATACAGAGTTTATAAAAACCACTATAGTCATCACAAATGGAAAGATATAATGAAATATCACATTATCATTTACCGTGCAATAGCCTTTTAACTCAAGTATTTTGATCAGGGGGATAAGGTTTACATGAATGTTTTATTGTCAGAGGCATCGTGACAACATAAATACTTACAAAATTACACAATTATTCAAAGTAATTTTTGCATTGGAATGGACCATTTCACTTGGGGGGGGGGGGGAGGTGGGCTTAATAAAAACATCTATCTTGCCCAGTTCATATTTCACCATCAAATCATGTCAAGTTGATTAAAACCAGTGAGGCATACATGTTGCATTCTTACAAAAACCTGAACAGATGAAGGCCCTGAAAACATAAATACTGTAAATATAATTCTTACAGACTAAAGCAGCTATAACAGACCAAGCCAAAAAGGTGAAAATATATGTGGTTTTGGCTAATACCATTTGTTACTGACTTGGCAGATAGGGAAGTGACACTGTCTGGCACAAGAAAGGGATAGAATGAAAAAAATATCTACTGAGTAAATATTACTAAAAACGTTTTTTGCAATCATCTGACTTTTTTACGGGGAAGAAATATATCCCTTTACCTGCCAAGTTCATATTTCACCATCGGGTCAAGTTTGTTAAAACTAGTGGTGCAAGAACATGTCCCATATGGTGCATTTTAACAAAGACTTGAAGATTTGAAGGTCCCTGAAGACAGAGATACTGTAAACATGATTTTTACAGACTAAAACTGCTATAACATACCAAGCCAGTGGGAGAAAATATATATCATTTGGCTCAATACCGCTTTTTGCTGACTTAGCAGATGGCATGGGAAGTGATACTGACTGGCAAGTAAAGGGTTGACATGATGGTCAGCAAGTATAGAAGTGTGAATTGGTTTGGAGCGAGAAAATATGGATCTTGTGCAAAATCAAGGAAATAATTCATAAAATTTTGAACATGCAACTAAAATCTCAGGATTCTGATCATTCCCACCTCAGATCTATTGGTGGATCCCTTGCATGTGGGTTGGGGAATATTTCTACATTATCATATTTAAAATTATGTTACATTTTTGCCACCAAAGATGTGACTGCTTTTATTAAAATGCCATGTGACCTTTCTCAAATGATGTGGTAAACCGTAGTATCATTCACTATGATACCAGTTTTTTTCTCAAAGACATGCAATTACAGAATCCCCCCTACATTATCAAAATCCCCCTTAAAATAATCACAAATGCTTGACATATCATCCCTCTACAATAAGGTTTGAGATTATGATGTATTTATAGCATTCCACTTCTTGATTACTGTATATAATGTAACATCATACAGTTGATGTAATCCACTTTCTGTAGCCACAGTAAAGTGATACAAGCTTCCTATCTGCAGAGGGATGTGATAAAGCTGAAAAATACCGTCAATGACGCTGTACTCTCTAATGTGTGGCCAGTGAGGTAATTGGTTGTTGGCATGGAGTTGTTGGTAAATAGTTGATGATGTAGGGGCATGAGGTGGGATATGGACCCAAAGAACCCAAAAGATGATTAAATACATCAATCAAAAAAATTCTAAGCTACAGTATAAACTGCCTAAAGATAGTTCAGTGTGGAAAAAAGGTTAAATAATTCAGAAATAAGAATTAACAGTCCAAAATAGTAATGACGCACTTCCCTACTGACCTGAGTGCATGTGAAATACACAACCTGGCATCTATAAATTAAATTGTATACCAAGTGATCATTTCAAGTCACTTTTAACTGTTTTAAAGGGATTTTCCAAAGGTCCTGTGGAAATGATGAAAAACGCTTATCTGGTCTTGTGTTTGTAAAACCTCATGGCTGATAATTGTCATAGTATTGAAAAAAATTGAAAGTGAAGAAATTACTGTTTTTAATAGGCATATTTTCCTTGAAATACATGACCGTGTAAAGAATATATGCTAAAAGTGTTTAAGAGTAAATTTCTTTTCAAAAAATAATTTAATCTGTGACCAAAGGATTTTATTCTTGAGTTTACAAATTCAAACATTGCAATTGTTCAATCATCTTGTGCGTGCAAAATTTATAAAATGACTGAAAAATAAAAAAAATTGGCAGAATTACAGTCTTTGTGATGTAAAATTATGGGTTGACATCACGATAATCTGTTATCTGTTGTACTACTATACTATAATTTAAATAAAAAAAGAAAAGTTCATGCAGAAACGGTAACATATATTGTCAGCAATGTAGTGTTAATTTGACTTTACATCAAATATGCCTTTGCTGGATACCAAATATATAGGGCGAAATATTAAAATCAGCCATGTTCAGCAAAATCCACACAACAGCATTGATCCTTTTCTAATTTGATTTGATTTGCTTATGTTATCCTTGTATGACAGTCAGTACAATATGGAACTTGAACACAACACAGTGAATAAGTATGCTGTAAATGAAATGGTGTGGCTGCATCCACATGCAGCAATAGGAGTGCCTTTGTCTCTCACCCCTCATTTCCAACCTGTCCCATCCCTGAAAAAATAGTTTGGTCTTATATTTATAATATGTTAATAATTTCTGTATTTGTTAAAATGTGCGCATCTCAAAAACTTTTGATCATAAACATTTTCATTGTTTTTCATATTTTCTTTTATAGCTGACCAGTCAGTTAACCTGTTTATTTTGAATATTTGCGCATTTTTCCTCAGTTTTTGACATTTTCAGAATACCTTCTTATTCAATTTGTCATTTTCTAAAAGTTTAAATGCTCCTTTGTGTGGTCAAGCTTTCCACAAGCATCAAATGTGGTACTTCATATAGGAAGGTCTGCCTCTAGAGAGGGGGCATCATGAACAGTGTTTGTTAGTTATATATTTCCTCCACATAAACTTCTGATTGTACTGTAAACATTGAACATGGCCGACGTCCGATTTTCCTGTCTAAAACTTTCACTCATTTTCGTTCATATGACTCTGAAACTCCAGGAAACGATTGGGAAGAAAGAGTTATCTTGAAATATTGAGATACTCGCCGATATTTTGCAAAATTAAATGAGAAAAAATGCAAGGAAAATGCCGACTGGCTAACATCTGCAGATTATGCAACAGGCCCATATCACGTGAGGCCATGAGGGGATATCCACGGCAACTCAGTACCAAACACTAGCGCACACAGAGTGAGCAAACACAAAGTGAGTACCCCTAACGTCAGCTCAGTAGTCTGTAATAGATTGTAGTCAACTAAGAAACCTTGGAGAAAGGCTTAACACTGTGGCTATGCCGCTAAGTCCCATTTGATTTTTGTCATAGCTCAAAATCGTTCTCCTACACCTCAACCTGAACCATGAACACCCCCACCAGTTTATGATATGACCCATCACAATGGCATGACGTCAACGGATCTTGACAGACGGAAGTATTGACAGACGGAAGTAGTTGACACCAGCATACTGGTTTTCAACTCTAATACCTTCTCTGTCTATAAATAGACACGAGAAGGTAAAAACTATTTGATATTTGATCAATGCTAGAATCCTAAAAGGTAATTAGCAAATACCTTTTACAAAATCTTACATGCATAACTTGAACTTGCATAAAATATTATTGTAGTCCCCCTCAATCAGGACCAAATCTCCCCAAAATTTTCAAGCAGAGGGCGACATTCCGCCATTGTGAGATGAAACTGGACAAAACACTGTGATACTGTCCCTGGTTTGGCCGTAAAGCTATTAAATGCAACATAAGGTGTTATTCAAAACATGTCCTTCCAGAGAGGTTTTTAAAATGTGAATGTCGAAGCTTTTTTTTCAAGAGGTCACGGACATAGTTTATTCAACCAAGTTCACCTTGATGGAAACAGGATTATGTGGTAAATAAACAGATACCAATGGTGATCTTTGTGATCAAACGATTAATTTGAGTGTACTCACTTTGCCTTGCCTAGCCTTGAAAGACGGGACAGAATCACTACAAAGTATATTTACATCTAGTAATATTTCAGAAACCTTAAAGAGTTAATTTTGTTTTCTTTGTACACATGCAAAGACGTTTCATACACAGAGTTGTCATGGTGAATGTCATGCACAGGGTTGTCAATGTCTGTGCCATTCATCTGTAGGAAGAAAAGTTCAAAGCATCCTCATGTATAGACATATTCAACATACCTCCACAGGTGCATTCTGATTTTTCATGGAGTTAAGGAGATACCCAAGCTTATCCTGGAATGGCAGACTTCCATATGTTGTCTGAAATAAAAATGAGCAAAAAAAGCACATATACATGTATTAATGACATGGTTGATGTACCTGTGGGCAAAATAACAGAATTACTAACACGCGTTGGCAAATACAATATGAAGTCTTGTTCTGTGACTATGCAGTTTAATATTTTGCTCGTGTTTTTTAACCCTTTCACCACCGTGGTTTAGCCCAACTCAGTTGTTTTCTACGGCAATGTTGGTTCTCTAAACTGGCAAATCGGGGTGAAAAGGTTAATAGGATGGTACATCTACTGCATACAGTAAATGTTAGCAAGGCTCCCTAACTTTGGCAAGGTTTCTTAGTCTGAGTTATTTTAGCATGTACCATGGTTCCCGTTTTTTTATATTTCCAGGCAATCTTGTGAAGAGACCATGAGCTTACTGTAGGTGCAATCTACATTGAATCTATACAGTCTGACAAAAAGGATTTGTTTTGGCTTTCTAACAATACATTCGCAATATTTGACAAAGTCAACCAGGTGGAAATTTGAGTGAAAAAAAACAATTGCTGAGCTGATTTAAGATTAAGGTACATGTAGTTTGCATCTCAGACTTAAACTGTTGCTCAAACTTTCATAAAACAAAATTTAAACCTTTTTCTTTCAAAATCCAGAATAAAAATTGAGGGGTCACCGTTCAAATTATAACACTAGAGGAACAAATTACCCAATATTTACTGATTTGAAATTCAAAATGGCTGCCATCCTTGTTTGTCTATATGGGAGAAAATACAATTCCTGATTTTAACAAAACTAAACCAGTGAAAATTGATTTACTTCATGAGCTTCAAAATGAGCCCGTGCAAGTAGTAGGCCAGAAGAATATTGTAAAAGTTTTGAAAGTCTGAATATCTGTCCCTGAGGCACATTCTACCTTAATTGTGTGACGTGCTGGCAGCCGTTTTCACAGGTCCTTGCTTTAACACATGCAACATGTGGACAAAGATTGACAGTGGCATTGATTCCTTGATCTCAAGGTCGACTGATTGTTGATTATAAAAGCAGCCAAAAAAGGGTCGTCCATCCCCTTGATAACTAGATTTCTCCTTGTAATTTACATGTTGTGAAAGCCATCTTTACAAGAGCTTAAGAGCACCTACTTTACTTGAAAATGCATCTCTGAAACATGAATACATCTATATAAGTTCAAGGAAATTACAGGTCAACCATCACTTTACACAAAAATGACTGTTGCCTACTTTCAAAAAACTTTTTAATATGGATATAAAGTCAGACTAGTCCACATAAGAAAGATTCAACTAACTGGTCTGATTATTACCACTTTCTTTCAAAAGAATTTCACCTTCAAAAATTCTCCGAAAAGGAAAAATGATGTGGAAGAAAGCGGGGCAAGGGTATGTATCTATGTATAATTACAAAAACTGTAATGTTTTTGATTTGAGTGCCTCACAAGAAGTATGGCAATCACTAGATACAGTGTGATTGTTTTCACCTGTGTTACCCCAAATTACCACAGAATGTGTTAAAACATTTACATGACTGTTCTATGTACTACCAATTTAATAGCCAGAAATATAGAAATGTGACATGCACCTATTTATCAGACCCTCGGTGCAAACTGTGTCTATCTGAAAGGTAGTAATATCAGAACACCAAAATGCTCAACATTGAGAATTTCGAGGCTTTTGACCAAACTTGTACTGTAAATGCACGTGCAACAGCATACAGTTGTATTCAAGGCATAATCGTTGCATAAAAATCAAACAGATTTGCACTGCATATCAACTAATTCTTACCAAGCTGCAGTGTTTTCGCTACGGTTGGGAAACATTGAAATTGACTTGGGAACCCAGCAACATATCTGCTGTCCCCTAATCTGATTACATTGATATACCAAGGGGGAACCCCAGTAACATTTACCTGCTTACCGCCCTTATCATAAACACTGAGCTGCATACCAGGGGTAGCAAAGCTTTTGATAAATAAAACAAGATACAGAAAAATTCATTACAATTGCAGAAAACAAATGTCGTCTTGGAATTTTCTTTACAAATTGAAAAACCAATACCAATAGCCTGGAAATTGTGTTATTAAAGAAATTACAATTAACACTACAACCAAATTTTATAAAGCAAATACACATAATTTGAAAGTAGTGCTTCATAAATTGGCTGACAGCATTCTACTTAACTGTAAAAAAATATATACATGTCATGAACGCTGTTTTAAAATTTCCACTGCTCACATCAGATGAGCACATTCATGTTACACACTTGAAAGTCATCTCTAATTATTTCTGACTTGTCTCTTTTCAACTCTTAATTTACTGTTTCAGTAGTTTTTATAACATTATAAATTACTTTTTCAGTTTTGTTGTAATCTAATAATGAGAACTTACAACTTGCAATAGGCTGACACGATTAATGTACAATTTAATTTAAGTAAATCTAATTCAGAATCATGCTGTCATCGGCACTGTCTACTTTTCTTGAACTTTTATCAATAGTTAACATTGACATCCATTCATTCAGATGGTATCTTTCTAATAGCTTCCTACAATTAATGTGTTTAATACATTTTGCCTCCTTTATGTCAAAAGTGTCTAGCTATAAATTCAAAAGAGAGTTTGCCGACTAGCTAAGCTGTATGATATCTGACGATGTATCACATATATGACAACACTGTCACAGAACTGCACTGTTTAACCCTTTGAGTGCTGCACTTTTTCCCACAAAAATTTCAGTGCAACATTTTATCAGTTTTTATGAACTTTTCTGTAATTTTCTGATAATTTTGGACAAAATGAACACAACATTTCATTGGCCACAGTTTTTTATCAAAAATTTGGCAAAAATCTGACAAAAGTTAACTAAGGTATATTTTGTAAGGTTTATAAAAATTGACTTTAGCGCTCGAAGATTAAAGTTGTCACTGTGAGAAGAAGTAGAAAACAGAATGCAGCACTTTGCATAATAGCTACGATATCCACTCAAGAATAAAATAGTGCATTCTAGATTGTTGGTAGTTTTCCTCTTTCGGGAAACCATGTTAAGGAATATCAATATTTAATGAAACTGTAAGAAAATTGGTTGATCTGACACAATTTACAGCAGAATAAAATATATGTAAGACTGAACATCTTGTTTTGTTTGTTATGAAAACTGCATTCCACTGGCAAAAACCTGATGACATTGACATGATGAAGGTCAAGTAGATATGCTCATAAATGCGAGTCTCGTCCATTGTATCATATTTGACTTCCATCCTTGTCATTACTATGAAATATGCGAAAAACCTTAATGCCACAAAATTTTTCACTACAGTCTCATTGAATTTGCATTCCGCATGCACGGTCACTTGCAAACCGCCAGGGTCACATTGCGTAATTGAGTAGGCAGTTATTACCACACAGTCTGAAAACTGATGGCATATTAGTTTTGGTCTTGTAGATAACACGATCGACTGGGGTTGGATCGTTCAAGGATTGGGTGAGGTTAATTGAACGGCCCGGGTCTTCAATGACTTTACTCTTGTGAAAAGCGTGTGAACGCGCACACGTGGACTTCGGAGCGCACTGTGACTGACATGACAGAAGGCTGCGTGCACACGGGTACAACGTGGTCTGCATTCACGCTGTGGCCTACGAAGGTACGACAGGCAGGTAGCACAAGCTTCATTTGGAGTGATCATAAAGAGATGTGGCGATAATAACAGAGATGGTGTGAGGAATTCTTAGAAGAGGGTTTTGGCTCCGATAAAAATTAGCATACGATAAATGCTCCCGAACAACACTTTCTTTCTGATCGTCGCCTGCCTGTCCGTCCTTCATCAGAACATGCAGTGTACATGAGCAGCGTGGACATGCATGGCGATGATTTCATCTCTGCGCTCCATCCATGAATACGCCAAACTTTTAATTGACTGTATTTTAAATTGGTGAGAAAAGAAAACGTAAGCTTACCTCAGCCTGTTTCCTGACGTTATTGTCCGGAGACATAAGAGTGCTCAACAAGGTGTTGAACTGTTCCTGTTCCGCCATGTTGAAAATGGATTGAATGGTGTGCTCATGTTCAGTAACCTTTGACCTATCAAATTTGGCGGGTGACAACACAACAAGCTCTTCGTAACATTATGACATCATCGCTGGTCGAATACAAATACATTCCTAGAATACTGATTCAAGTAAAAAAACTGTTTAAGCTATTGTGTACTAGCTTTGCCTACATTTAAATTTGAGACGGTTTATTGGGTAAAAAAGCATAGCACTTGAAAGTATTTTACAGAAACGCCTTCTTTTGTGAGAGAGGATCTTTTCACGTGTATTCCCGTCAGTGACGAGATTTTGCGATACTTGCGATGGATTCGTTATTCCATCAAGTTCAGTTTCGGATTCACGATGCGCCAAGCGAGCCAAAGCGCAAAAAATTGATAAACTGATAAATACGTTAATTAAAAAAATCAATAACCATTTTTGGCAACAAATACCATACTCCTGTTATCATTGTATATAGACATAGCACCCAAGTGCACTGGAATCCTGAATAATAATTCTTTTGTAATTTTGTATTTTCATATGAGTGTGACCTATAAAACATCAAAATTCAGCAAAGTCATGCGAGATTTTTGAAAATGAGAAGAAAGAGTTGAGTGTCGGAGCTCAGGGTATTAAAATAGGGTAGATCGGGATACCGGAAACATACTTTTGTATTTGGCCTACCTTGTCTGAAATTCCATGAAAGTCAATGTTGAACCTCACCTCCCTTCGACGAATAATGTAAAAAGTAACAAAGAACAAAAGAAAGTTTATCCACAGGGTACAGGGGAAAGTCCTCTGGGGTGGGGAGGAAGGTGTTTTTGTGAGACGGTTTACCTTATTTGATTTTATTAATTTTGACTGTGATATTTCAAATAAAGAGTTCAACTCTACACTGTCTGACTGCTTTATTATTACCGACAAGTCCTTGTGTGGGACCGGGGCCCCCGGACGGCTGTGGTGTTGACTCAATCACTTAATCCGCTGATACGGACAGCGGATTAGCAAGTTGGCAATGTTTTCGGAGCAATGGTTCTACTCCGGAATAAAAAGGACGCGATGCGTTCTACAAACTCAGTACGCCCAGAGATCACGTGATCGCGGTACAAACAAACCCACATGTGCACTAACGCATGTGAAAATACATGTTCGTCTATGCGCGTTTACACACGTGGTTTTGTTACCGTGGTCCATTCGAATTCCGGGTTTGACCAATTTACAGTGGTGTATACACAAGTTGGAGAGGAGATAAGGACTTGTCGGTAATAATAAAGCAGTCAGACGGTGTAGAGTTGAACTCTTTATTTGAAATATCACAGTCAAAAATCAAATAAGGTAAACCGTTCCACAAAAAACACCTTCCTCCCCACCCCAGGGGACTTTACCCTGTATCCTGTGGTTTATCCGACGACAGTGGAGGAGGACAGGTGATATAACTCCCGGCAAATTCGAAAACGAATGTGAATCTGAAAGAGAGAAATACACTTCTCATCATACGCTCATTCATTTGCTCGTTGCACTCTTTGATTCGACTGGTTCGACAACCGTTACACGCAGGTCTTCTACCAAAATACTTTGCTTCTTTGCTATTTATTTACTCGCTCGTTACCCTGTTGTATCTAACATGTCTCTGTGTCGCCAGAACTACCACGAGGAGTGCGAAGCAGCTATCAACAAACAGATAAATTTGGAACTCTACGCTAGCTATGTTTATCAGTCGTTAGCCTATCATTTCGACCGCGACGATGTAGCTCTACCTGGCATGCACAAGTACTTCAAGAGAAATTCCGATGAAGAAAGGGAACACGCTGAAAAGGTAACCCCTCCCTGACTTTAACAACTCACATGCTGATTGAACTGAGGAAACATGGGATTTGGTCGACGAGAGTGTCACTTTTCTGGTTCTATTGTTTCTGAACACAAAGCCATGGCCCCGAGGCCATGGCGATGTACACATGTACTTCTGTAAACCGTACTCCATTTTACATCAGTGCTCCAATCCATATTCATACTGTTCATACCATACCAAGCAGTTCCAAGTACATACTTAGTAGTGAAACGCAGAACTTGGAAACCATGTTTCGTGGCAGTAGTTGAACATTGAGCGATGGGAAAACCAATCCCAGTGTAGCACAGTTGATGATCCTGGTACATATAGCTCTGCATGGCAGTGCTAGTGTGTTTACCGGTTATACGGCCTGTGGTGGGTTGTTGCGGTTCCCAGACACTTCGCACCAAAACCACTTCGCACCATACCATCTCGTACGTCCCATACCATTTCGCACCAAAACCACTTCGCACCAAAACAACCTCGTACCAAAACCACTTCGCCCAAAAAGTCATGTCCCCAAACCACTTTGCCCGAAACTTATCGCTAACTGGTAAAGCTGAAAATAACCACCTTTCTGTCATCCTGGGACTGAAATCTTGAAAGTGTACGCATTTCGCGAAATTGACATCGTGCAATTCCGCGCAAGGCACCTGAGTTGTAGCATTTGCGTGTTTCTATTTTCTTATTCTATCGTTATGGTTTCATGCAACAATAAATGGTTCGTGGTAGCAAAAATGTCCTAACACATTAATGCTTCCAAGTTGTAGGTAAAAACAACCTTATGATACGTCGTAACATCGTTGTTTCAGGACGAGTTGACGGTACTATACTTTGGGCGAAGTGGTTTTAGTACGATGTGGTACTTGGGGCGAAGTGGGGTTGGGCGAAGTAGTACTTGGGACGAGGTGGTTTTGGTACGAAATGGTTTTGGGACGAAGTTGTGTGGGGCGAACTGGTTTTGGTGCGAAGTGTCTGGACCCCGTTGCTGCAGTACAGTAGCTCGAGGTTTGCCTGGGTATTTGGGTCGGACGGCCAAAGCTGGTTTTGCCGTCCGACCCAAATACCCAGGCAAAACCTCGAGCTACTGTACTGCAGCAAGTGGTGGGAGGCCGTATAACGCCGGTAACACACAGCCATGCCATGCAGAGCTATGGTACAGATAGGCTGACCAGTGTGCCCTCTAAGCCTATTTGGCACGCCATTACTCATGAATGTTCTCTGTGAAGCAAGAAACTTTTCAGATGAATAGGAAATTATACATTGTGACTCAAGAAAATTTCTCAACTTTTCTTGACTCAGAAGTTTCATGAAGTCCCTTTTGTTAGAGTGCATATTAGCCACGGTCATTCAACTTACAGACCATATTCTAAATTTTATACACTAAGAACTATTATTACTGTTATTATATTATTTTTATTATTATTATGATATTTATCATGTTATGAAAATCCTTTATTTGCAAGTAAACAATATTATTATTATTATTATTACTTTGAGGTAGCCAACCCTGTCATCTTAAAGCAATTTTGTCAAATGTACAGTTACATAATATTTTCCATGGAGATAGGAAATCCATGATAATTCCACAGGGGTATATGTGAGTAGATCTTCATGTCATGGTTTCTGTAGCTCTATTACATTAATTGCCTGGACACTTTCCGTGGATCTCAATACACAGTAGAAGCATGATGTGGTGATAAATGATTTTATAATGAGTGATTTCAAATGTAATCAGCATATACCAGTACTGAAGAAGTTCATAGAAATAGCACGATTGTGTCTGTACTTTAACAAAGTCAAAAGTGATTAATTCAGTGCAACTGTCTGAGCAGACCAATACACTGCTTGTCTCCCAATAAAATACAACTTTTATGGCATAACATTTATCCGTTCCAACATTTTAATAATGAATTTTTTACACAACTGGCATAAAAATGCCCTTCATTCTTTTTCCCCTTGAAGTTCTGTGTTCAGAAAGGGAAAGCTGTATAGAATATACAAATTTTTTTATTGCCATATGCTAATTTTAGATCCATAATTCCTAGCAAATGGTCTATTCAGTTCCGCGTATAATTAACCCTTTGAGCACTATAATTTTCCCATAAAAATTATAGCACAACATTGTACGAATTTTCATGAAATTTTTCAGTAATTATTTAACAATTTTGGACCACATGGACATTACTTTTCTTTGGGTACAGTTATTGATCAAAATTTTTGTTAAAATGTGTAAAAAAATAATCGTCTGGAAGTGAAAAATTGTTGTCTCACGTTATATTGTATAAAGGTGACAAAAATTAACTTTGGCACTCAAAGGGTTAATGGCAGGTAAGACTTCTGTTAATCCAGTTATATTTCAGCTAGAGTGATGTTCTTGATTTATCCAAGGTGTCGATTATTCACAATTAATATTGTGTTCATTTATGCCATAAGTTGATGGAGCTCCAGAACAAGAGAGGTGGCAGAATCTGTCTTCAGGATGTACGCAAACCAACGATGGATGATTGGGGTACAGCGCTGGCTGCCATGGAAAGTGCGTTAGATCTAGAAAAACATGTCAATCAGTCCCTCCTTGAGCTTCACAGTCTTGTCTCGGCCAAAACAGACCCTCATCTGTCTGACTTTATTGAAGGTAAATGCAGCGGTTTTTATAACAAAGTCAATGTCAATGGTCTTGTCAGTGTGCCTTGAAATTTTGAAGTGTAACGGTCTCTGATATCTATGAGTCAGTTTGGGAATTTTGTAATAGTTTCTTGCATCAAGCCTTAAGCTTACACCAATATGTATAACATGTGAAAAGGTTCATGAGTCGAAAAGGGACATGTTCGTGAGTCAGTTTCACATCACAGTACATTATAGGAACAATTCTTGATGTTGACATACATGTACTGCATAGATGTTGTTTTGACATCAATAGATAACACAAAAATACGCCAGTGCTCAAAAATCATTTAACCCTTTCACCACCATGGTTCGTCCCAAATCCATTGTTTTCTATGGTAAAGTTGGACCTGTACACAGGGAACTGGGGTGAAAGGGTTAAAGTACATGTAGATGCTCCCTTACAATGTCTGACCTCTATTATGGATTCAAATACAACCCTTTTCAGTAATAGAGCGCGAAGCCACTGCAGTGAACTGCAATAAAACTGCTCACACTAATTAGTTTCAGCTGTAGCCAGCTGGCAAAGTCGACAACATTGTATGTCCCATGCAGACAGTTTGTCTGGGGAAGTTGAAATAAAAAAGATTTGTACATGGACCAGTGCATGGTAATGTTACATTGTTTCTTAATCTTGAACACAGGGTGCCAATCGTAAACTCTCATTTACAACTCGAGCCTCAGACAGAGCTAGTTTTGCCTTTGTACAAGCAGACTTTTTGGTCTTTATCAAGTAGCCTTGTTCAACACCAAAGTGGCCACGGCTACAGCTGAAACTAATTAGTGTTAGACTAAAAGATTCAGTCGCGTGCGGGCGCTCCGGCGCACTGCGACCTCACGACCCTTTACCACGACTGAAGGCACACTGTTGAAATCCTGTTCTCCAACAAAATTTTGTTGGAACCAATCGTATTACAGAAACGAGTTAATTGACAGTATGTAGGATACAAGACCGCCCACATCGCTCACTCAGTGCGTGATCGTGATTAGCATATTCAAAACTGTCGCCTGCTTTTGTCCCGCCTATTAGCTTATAGCATGTCTCGTTTGTCAACAAACACAACGTGTTTTCTCAAACTCGAAGTATTGAAAATCAAACGGCCGAAGCTATACTCACGTTGACGTCTGTGGCTAGCGTTCCGATTTGATCATTATGGCCGATCCGAACAATCGCCGACTCGCATTGCCGAGGCAGTCAGTAAATGTTCTGATGTAGGCCTTTATAATATGTTGAAAAGAGAGCAAAGAGACGCACTCAAAGAGTTTTTGCGGCGGCAGAGATGTATCCGCTATTTTACCAACAGGGCCCCTGGATGGGAAATCTATGATTTACACGCTGGCATGCCAATGGACACACTTGAGAACCGTTCAGGATCGATCGCTCTGGGGATTTCGCCCCTGATTTCACTCATGAAAGATCAAGTGCAGAAGTGCAGCGAAATGGGTGTGAAGGCGGCTTTGATCGGTTCAGATCTCCGAAACGACGTACGTACCAAGGAACAAATTGTGCGTGGTACCCAGGTTGTGTTCAGTTCACCAGAGAGGCTATCATGACGAGAGAGTGGCGGAGATTACTCAGTTGCGATGTCTATCAAGAAAATCTTGTTGGAATTGCCATCGACGAAGCACACTGTGTTTATTTTTTACAAAGGCAGGCTCCGCTGTGATGTCCAGACGTCAGTTCCACTGTAGAGTTGCTTCAGTTTCTCGGCGATATCGGTCATTTTCGAAAAGATCGACCTTTTCTTCCGAGAGTCTACAGTCTCTCCGCAGACTGCACATTCTGCTGCGCTCAGCGCGAAAGTAAAAATGTGAAAGAGGCTCCCCACCTAACTATCCAAAATGTTTTGTGTCTGTCGAGTTTGTGTTTGATTCGTTTCAAAAATGTGTTCCTACATTCTTATCCGATTGTTTGTGTTAATAAAAATGTTTGTTTCGCCTCGGATTTTTGTAGGGAAGTTTGGATTAGTATGTACGGTAATGTTTTGTTTTTGTAGAGTTGCTTCAGTTTCTAAATATCGGTCGTTTTAGAAAAGATCGACCTTTTTTCCGAGCTCCCCACAGACTGCACATTCTGCTGCGCTCAGCGCGAAAGACGCTATGGAGTTTTTTTTATAGGCGTCAATGGAGCCATACAGAAAATTGTATCTACATGTAAGTTTTTTCTCCGACAAGCGGCCAGCCTATAAAGCTTACACACACGTGTTGTTGTTTTCATCTGCCGAGTAGAGCGATTATGCAATGTCGGCGCTGCCGATGCAGTTGATGACATTGTTGTCTTGACTACCGCGTGTTCATTATGCCCGTAAACAGCCCACGTGAGCAATATTCAAATTACACTACCATGATTTACATATTTGAAAAGTCTGTGAAGTCAGTTGTGGGCGGTACTTTTTTTTTTTGAGTTTGCCGCGGCCAAGTACAGTGTGCCTTCAGTCGTGGTAAAGGTCGTAGGTCGCAGTGCGCCGGAGCGCCCGCACGCGACTGAATCTTTCATCTAAATTAGTGTAAGCATGGATGTAAAAATAGAAGGATACAGGACACTCCTTTGATCCTTTGTTCAAGGGATAGTTGCCGCCGATTCGTTATCTCGTAATCCCGTAACAGGATTAGCGTGTTATTTTATTCATAGCGTGCCTTCGGGTTGTCATCGGTAAACGTTGAGTCTTTCCGTGCATTACCACAGACAGCGTAAAAATAGCGTCTTTTGTACCAGTAATGTTGTTGTAGCAATACTACGACCTTTTTCTATCTTAACGATGATATGCAGCTCATCGAGGAGGAAAACAATTGAGTACATAGATCCTGGCTCACTTTCTGTCTCCTGTGAACACGGTTATAACAAGAACTGCGCATGTGTAATAACCTTTCCCCTTCTTGAACAATGCGTCAACCCGTGCAGAATGGTGACGCGACGCAATGAACTTCGGCGAAAAAATCACCAGGGAATTTTCGGCCAGGTACTCTGATCGATAAACATGACCAGACCGGAAAGTCTATATATATGACTTTAGTTTGGCGTAATAGTTCTTTCAGCAGTGTCTTTGAACGTCTGGAAACGTGACTTCAAACGGGTGAACCATGGCCTGAACGACGAACGCATTTGCACGCAATCCTATGGGGACGAACTATCGGCGTACCGCAAATATAGCCCAACTTTAGAATACGATAACTTCAACGGCCAGGCGAACCAGCACTTATGACAAACATTTTTTAAGCGTTCATACCTTGAACCTTCTAATTAAGAAAAAATCAGACTCCGCGGTTAGATACTTTGTAAGTTAGAGTAATTTTACGATCAGGGGACTTTATCCAAGTCGGTTCCAAAGAATAGTCATAACTTGGTCAAATATGCGTCGATTTCTCAGTCTTTGGTTTGTTTGAGCTCTGTTCAGTCTGGGCATTCAACACAAGCAATTTCACAAGTTTGAAAGTTTTTTTTATGAATTTGGCAACAATAATTTGATGTACACGATATTGTGAGTGGAGTGGGTGTGTCCGAGCCGTCCTGATCGCGGCAACCATGCCACAACTTCAAAGACCAGCGTAGACAAAGAAATAACAATAGGTGTGAAAGGGATTATAGGGCTGTCCTGTATCCTTCTATTTTTTACATCCAAAACTAATTAGTGTAAGCAGTTTTATTGCAGTTCACTGCAGTGGCTTCGCGCTCTATTACTGCAAATGGTTGTAATATTACCATGCAAGGAATCTGATCTTAGACTGTCCTTGATGTCAACACAGCTAGTCAGAGGACTCCTTTATCTAGGAGTTAATTAGCAATGTTTAGATAGATAGATACATAGGTAGGTATCAGTAGGTAGGTGGGTGGGTGGATGTGTGAATCGATGTTTAGATTGATATTAAGATGTTTATGTAGATGCTTAGATAGATAGATAGGTAGATACTAGACGTTTAGATAGGTGGTTAGATACCTGGTTTAGATAGTTGTTTAGATAGATAGGTAGTTCATATAGATAGATGTGTGGATAGCTTGACAGATAGACAGAAAGGTAGATGATTTCATATTTCACCCTTCCACTGAAGTGTACAAGCAGGAAACTAAAAACTTTTTGGTATTTAATTTTTTCACCAATTTCTGTGGGGTTAATGTTTATATTTCAGGTGAGTTCCTGAAGGAGCAAGTGGAAAGCATCAAGGAAATGTCCGACATGATCACCAACTTGAAGCGTGTTGGAAGTGGCGTCGGTGAATTTCTCTTCGACAAGGAACTGGATAAAAAACTCTCCTCTTAATCAAGCGTGCCTGCAACACAAAGGACTGGACGGGACAACTGAATCTTTAATGAGTGATCTAACACCCCTTTGTTTTTGCTAGAATGGAGTGGTCTTGTTATGTAACAGGGCATCTGCATCTATTCTGATGAAAACAAATGGGGGAATAATGTATTTGGTCGATTGTATTTTCAGGAAATTTTTTTTTCAGGTATTTGTTGTCAAAGCTGAACTCTCATACAATAGGTCACTATTACATGTGTGAGATCCTAGAGTTGCCAAGCTTAACCCTTTCACCACCGTGGTTTGAACCAATGCCATTGTTTTCTATGGTAAAGTTGGACCTCTAGAGAGGAAAACAGGTGTGAAAGGGTTGACAGTCACACCATATCCTGGCTTTAACGTATCCAAATGAATTTACAAAATAACAATACGTGATAGTTGCTGAAAATGTTCAGAGTTCCATTACAAGAAACACAAGTATCTTATACATCTATCATTACTAGACACCACCAGCAAGATACTCAAAGTCTAAATTCAGATCTTCAGTGCTGGTCTCATTCTCGGGATAAGTACATAATCTCTTGATAGGTCAAACCTGAAATTTGAATGGACCACGGTACAAACAAACCCATGTGTCCAAGCGTGCACAGAAATAGGTGTATTTCCATATGCATTTGTACGCATGGTTTAGTTTGAACTGTCGTCACATGATCTTTTGGGTGTATTGAGTCTGTAGTACAAATTTGCATCCTTTTTCATTCCGGAGTAGAACCATTCTATAGAGAATCATAAGTCTGAACTTGGCAACTTCTTTGGACATTTGGTGTTTTTGTTACGTAGAGAATTAATCATTCACAGCTTTGGCAATCAGTCGGTCTTTGAGTTTCATTACATGTCATTTCTGTTTCTACAAAAAAACCAACATTTGACAATCTTTAATATTGTGAACGGATACATAGATTGTGGATATGCACATTCACACCGCATTGTACATGTGTGCATCCAAAGTGTGTGGTGAAATATTCTATGACTTTCTACTGGATATCTTTTGTCACTCAATAATCTCTGGAAAATAGAAAGTATCAGAAGCTTTAACCTTTACTGCAATGTTTTGGTCCAAACCCATTAATTTCAATGCTAAGTGTGGACCTGTATACAGAGACATGGGGGGTGATAAGGCTAGAGGCAATCCAGGTCCCTCTGTCCAGATACACCCACTAGTCACTGCAGCTTCCGTTTATGTGATATACTGCTTTGCCATGTGAGAATTTAGCTAAAAACAAATCTATTTATTTTTGACAATTTGAAAGTCGCCTCTAATATCATAATTTGAACATACAGTACATTTTTGTGTGTGTGAATGTGGTATGCGAAGCATTGAAATAAGTATATTTATAGTTACAGTGGCAAACACTATTTTTTTGGAATAACAACCACATTTGGTTTGCTAGATTACTGTCAAGGTGGTTTGAGACTTTGCTGTCATGCTGTCTAGTTAAAAAACCAAAAGACTACAACTTCGAGGCTAAGAGGTCAGGCTCAGTCGTTGGAAGAGTGTGTAATCCTTGAGGTAGTGTAGCCTTTGTGAATTTTCAATCGGAAAGGGGGCGGAATTCAACTGCTGACAGACTCGTACCAGTACATTAAAACCAAAAGAGCTGACCAATTTTTTTTTTTTTGTACTTTAGCATTTTCCTGTACAGTGTGTAATTCATGAAATCTCTACGAAGTGCTCACTTCATCACCACACAACAGGTTATGTATTTCTCAGGAAGGAAGGTGTGGACGTCAGCACAACTGAAACACTTTGGAGTTTGAGATAGAATGTTTGAAATACTAGCAAAGCAATTTAGCAAACACTGGCTAACATTGGTCACATTAAAACTTTTATATTTGTGATTTATTTTCATTCCATCAAGAATACCAGTACTACTTACTATTGTAATAGAACTCCATAAATCTGTGCTGCAAAATCTATTTCCAACAGCCAGCTGATAAAACAACTGAATATCTTATGTCCCAAGATTCGAAAATTGATCTTTATAATACGCCATTTGCCTCCAGATTGTAGTATAGTATATATTCTATCTCTGTAATGTGTCAAGGACATATCATGTGAATCTATCAGACAAATCATAGCGACTCCAGTGTAAGAGTTTCAGTGAAGTGCCATTCAAGAATACATTGTACTAAACTTAAAGCATAAAACTTGTTTGATTTGATTTCCACAAAGAGCTGGCAACTTATATATACTTTCTAGTCAATTGCAGGGTATTTGAATTCAATGCTTTGGTGAATATAATGGTTATTTTTCGCCATTATGGATCTTTATGAGGAAGTTGCAATAATCATCAGTTGTGTTTCATTCTAGTAGAAAAAAATACTGCAGTCTGAGGAAAAGTTTTCATTCAATTTCACCAACCAGCTTTAAGTGTCAATAAGGGGATGTGTTCAAGCACCCAAGTCAATGCTCATTGACAAAGTTCAAAGGTTAAAGAATGGGGAATATAGCGGTGTGCTTCGATGACTGCACAATGTGATTTTGCTGATTTGTAAAAGTCGAGAAATACCTGTTTACCAAAATGAGACACTGTTTCAAATACTTATGAGAATTTTCTATACCATGATATACCTCCAGTTCCACTTGACGTTTATTTCTATTTTGTAATGGACTTAGTATCTTTGATTGCAAAGATCTTGTCCAAAATTTTTCTCTCAAATAGATGTTTTATTCTCACAAAGATGAATATATTATTTCTGGGACGAGACCAACATCCCTCACTCATTGCCTTGTCACTGAAATGAATTCATGCCTAATAACTTTATATTGATTAAAAATGAATGTTATTTTGTTGTTTAGAAATGTCCAGACATAATTGAAATTAAATTATATTTCAAGATGTTTTGTCTCTGCCGTGTCAAGTTGGTGCCTAGTGACTCTGTGGTTCAGATTGAAATATCCGTCGCTCGAGGGCGCTCTGGGGGAGCGTAGAGAGCGCCCTCGAGCGACGGATCTTTTGGTCAACTGTGTAATGCATGGTGTGTTGTGATCATTGTGATAGTGTGTCTCACAAGTAGAGTATCAAATATGCATGGATGACTGCCGTAGACACAGGGGAACATCCATGTGTTAAAGGGCCAGTAGATGTAACTCTTGATGTTTTTTTATTATGAGTGTCAACTACAGATTCTTGTTCAACTCCCAAAAGCAGGTTGAGATACACAGTATTCAGCTTGTCAACTCGGCCTCAACCCCGGCCTGAACATGTATAAACTGCATTGTTGACCAGTGAATACTGGCACGGACTAGAATTCAAATGTAAACAATACAGTGAATTTCATAACACATGAAGATGCTGTGTTGACAAGATGCGTAGTGGGTGTTTCAACATGCTTTGAGAGGTATTTATAAGAAACAAGGCATTAAAAATAAAAAAAAGTTATAAAAATACCAAAATTAATGGTCCTTTGACCATTTATAAATGTCGAACCTTACCATCGCAAAAAGATAACAATGTAATTCCAGTTGAAATTGCAACAGCTGTAAAATACCTTCAAAATGAGGATTCTATATGGGATTCATATCAATGTTCTGCTGTGTGGCGGCGCCCTTCATACTCTTGCTGTCCTCACCACAGGCGTCTCTCACTCACGGCCCCAAGACTTTCGTCAATCGTCGCTTTTCCGATTGACAAAGTGTATTACAGTAAGTAATACATCCTAAAGATTTTGGAATAACTGTAAGGCTTTTGGTTTTTGTAGACTGTTTATCTAACCAAAGTAATAACAGAATTTGGAATTTGAAAATTCTTCATCGAGGAAAGCCAAACTCTCAGACCGTACTATAAAAGGGAAGGCTGTGGGTACACATGCTTGCTCCGCAGAATTTCAAAACACCTCATATCTGGGGGGGGGTTCACAAAAAGAGACACCCTTATTATACAAAATGTAGGTGAAAAATAAACCAGAAAACACCCCCTAATTTATAAAATCTCGGAGTGTCTGAGATAATTGCAAATACAGTTACAATGATGTCGCTGTTGTATAGAGCAATGAGATTGTCTTGACACATGAATGTAGTCTATTGTTGTTGTCTGTATAGCTTACCTCCATTACAGTCTGGAGCAACATGACAACTTTTTGGAAAAGAGTATACATGATGACGTACGGTCGTCACGAAAAATCTCATTCAGTTTAGTGCTTTACATCCAAGGAAATTACCTGATTTCAAAAGGGTAGCGGATCAGCTTTTGCAAAAATATACCTTTTCCGTATTTTTACGGACCACGACGATGAACAAAAATCTCAGGCATTAGTGAGTACCTGTGCGTGCCACCGCCGGGATCGCTGCGCATAGATCCGTTTACGGAAAGCTAGAGGGCGAATTAAACATGATTGAAGACTTGTCCGAAATGGTTAATTGCACGAGAAGTTTTACTTTAGGAGTACTTGCAAACTTGTATTCGTTTCAGTCCGATTGACAAGGGTTTGCAACCGTAGGGGGTTGGCAAGGGGAGATATACGGCTACCGCGACTGCGTTTTTTCCACCACAATATTTAAGGTATACTGTCACCTGTTCCAATTTTACCACAGTTACCATGGAAAGAGAAAAATCTAACCAATCACAGATTTTAAGCGGGTGGCCGCTTTTTAAAAACAGCGCCCTCACATGGGCATTTTGAATACCAAGGAGCGCCCCTTTGACCATATATGGGCATATTTAGATTACAGGTGACTGAATACCTTTAACAGTCTACAAAGACTGGCTTTCCGCCTCGTGTTGACTTTTCACTACAAAATGTTGTTAAAACATGGACTTTTGACAGTAAATAGACTCATGATTCTACTTTAGATTTGGAGTCACGACGTACCAAGTGTATTTGGCCAAAAACTTTGATTTTGACAGCCCCCTATTTTAAGAGAAATTGTAAAGTTTGCGCACGAGCAGTTTGAACTGTCAGGAGTATTATAGGGTCAATGCCACACAATTTGGGTCTGGACGCTTTGTAATGTTTTGACTGTACATAATTGGAACGTAGTATGTGACGGTGTTGAAACCTACTTTATGAATAAAACAGCCTGAGTACAGTTCCGTTATACGGTATAATATTTTTATTTAATGTCAATGCACATTCTCTCTCTTCTACATTCGTGCTTAATCTCACAACTGATGTTCCGGACATAAAATATTGAATGTCTACATATCTGAAAAAAATTTCTCGGTTTTAAATGTTACAGGTCTATTAAATCCATGTCAATTCACTTGCCAATCCGGCCGGAGTTGGAATTGCTGTGAGCATGCACGCTTTTTAAACCAGGCCTGCAGATTCCCCGTTAGCGCCACCGTTACCCGACGGTCCTGGCATAGCTCCATCGCGATCACCAAGATCTTTTCGGCCGTTTCCTCCGCCAGAACGTTCAGCCTTAACGTCCGCTGCAGGTCTGTCATCACCGTTACTTGCTGCTACGATGAGCATCACTAACGCGTTTGATAATCGTTCCAATTTATTGTCAACCATATTATCCATATCTTGCATACGCTCATCACGTCTTTTGTTTTGTTCCGCTTGGCGAGTCAGTCTTTCGTTGATGATAGAGACTTGTCTTTTGGTGTCTTCCATATCGGACTGCAGTCTCCACAACATGTTCATGCAGTATTCCTCGTGCATCTCTCTTTTCAAGAAGTCAGTAGTGCTATCGCCTGAATTTTGCGCATTCTTCTTCGTCATAGCCGAGCGATCGTCAGTGGAGCATCGACAACGGCAACAGCAGTCACCGTCATTGTCTACAGACCCAGCGCGGTGAACTTGCTCACTTTCCTTAGGGTTCAATATCTCTGGTTCGGTATCGTTCGGTTCACGGTCAGTGGTCTCTGTTTCATCGGTCTGGTCGCCAAAGAAGCTTCGGACAAGATGCCCAAAAGACATGATCTCGAGGATTCGCAGAGGCAAGAGGTAGGGTAGCAACATCAAGTCCAAGGTCTTCATCGTAAGCGTTTTGACAGTCATGATGATCTCTCGGAATACAGCGATAGGGAAATCAGTCGGAAGAAACATCAATATTTGCGTTACCAATGTCTCCGGTTCGATATCGTTCCGTTCACGGTCAATCATCTCGGTTTCATCGGTCTGGTCGCCAAAGAATCTTCGTACAAGACACCCGAAAGTCATCTTGAGGATTCGCAGAGGCAACTGGTAGGGTAGCAACATCAAGTCCAAAGTCTTCATCATAAGCGTTTTCAAAGCCGTGGTAACCATTCGTAATACAGTGACCGGGAATCGGAGCAGAAGAAACTCCAATAGTTCCGTTACGGTAATAGTCATTTTTCCATCTGCCGACATCGAGTGTACCAAGCTGGGCCATGATCTACGGGTGCCAGCATCTTCAGAAGCAGACTTGCCCGCTATCTGTACCCTTACTGCGTATATGAAACTATCGATAACTGCGACTGGGAGTATTATCGGCCACAGAGGGAAGAGCGAAACAGTGATGGCAGTCTTCTTCAAGTTTCTCCAGACACCATAGGCATAGAAGGGCGCCTGGACCGAAGCCCAAAGCACCTTCTCAAAAGCCCATAGATATAAGCCGACGATTGGTACTTGGCGCAGTGCACTGTACAGTGCACTGAAAAAGTACAGTGCGATGTACAACAGCACAGTAATATAGTTAGCCATATTGGCAGATTTCCGAAAAATTGTGTAAGGTCATGGTTGAAGTAGACAGCGCACACGATTTGTGAGGCAGAATTGACGAGTTCACGAAACTGTCTTTGTGCTCGTTGGCATGGCAAGTAGAATGCGCTTGTCTTACGTACGAATATCGCGTTGTTCACGCGCGCAGTCCACAGTTCATCGCGAAATCTCTCACTTTCACGTTTCTCGCCGCTGTGCCCCAGTCAACCAGTGCAAGATGTAGTTTGAAACTGACAAACTGTATATCATCCATTGCTATTAGTAAAAGTTATTGCAAATAACAACCTGCTTTGCAGAGACAAAATCGGGGCTTTAAAACGTTTGTTTATTGCAAATAACAACCTGCTTTGCAGAGACAGAATCGGGGCTTTAAAACGTTTGTTTCTCATCCCTAGACACATTGCCAAAATGATGCGGCGACGCGGTTTTTTCTTCTAATTTTTTATTCTTCAACCAACAAGAAGGTGCAAAAACAAGAAAAGAACTTAGAAATACACTCAGAGATAAATGCACAGCAGTGATGCTTTAGTATTTTTGTATAGCAACAGTTCTACAGTTTGACTTTTAGTGCAGCAAGGCACTGAGTTTTGACAGCTTAATATAACAGTGACGTATGTGTACTGCTTTGAATGGAATGTTAGTGTCAGTTATTTTGTCTACGGTTCTTTTTTATACAGCCCTGTGTTATGCACTATCGTCGCGTATATTTGCAGGGTTTTTCATTTTATTTCCTCATGAGCAGAAAAAAAGTTGACGCGGCGGGTCTGAATTGACGCACGCAAGGATGAGCAACAAACTTTTTAATTGTCTTGGCCTTAGAGAGAGGGTTACTCAAATTCATCATGGTTGGCGGGGGACGAGGGGTCACTCGAAATTTCGGCGTTTCCGATGAAATTCCTCAGGACCCCCCGGCCGTAAATATTGACGGCTCCCTTATCAGGCTCTCATTTTGTTTTCACTGAGTCATAGGGACGTCCACTTTTTTCGCTATACTTCTAGCAACTATGTAAATTGATTTCAGATTTAATGGAAAACAATAGTGTGCAAGGCGTGATTTCGATAGGTTTACAAGCAGATCAATCAGTTTACTACGTCGAGAACCCAACACATGGTCCCCTGCCCACTTATATAAGTTAAATATCAGTACATATATTTGTATATTTGAGGAATTTTCAAAAATACTGCAATAGTAAAGACCTCTGAAACCCTGGTGTACCCTCCTAGATTATCATCAGTTATCTCATAACGGTTGAAAAACACTGATATCTTATTACATTTTTACATGATCAGTATTTGAGTCACAATATTCAACAACCAAGCAATGACAATACATTTAAATAAAACAGTTCTCAGTTTGCCAGAGATTGAAGACCAAAGAATATGCAGGAATGGAAAATCTTCGACCTTTTTGTGTCATTTGCAAAATCCTACATTTCTGTAAACGATATCAAAGGACCATCAGTAAGAATTAGTATTTTTAATCCATTCATTATTTGTTTGCAACCTCGCCAGCCATGCAATTTCTCCAGCTGCCAACTTCTAATGAAAAGCATGAATACGGTATAGTTAAATATCAAAATGGTTCTTGAACTGGGAAGTCAATTAAAGTATATGTTTCTGTGATAACAAAGGGTGAATTCACAACAGTTCAGTTTTGTCCTAGAGTGCAATGATGCAGCCTGGCGCAATTTGAAAGGTATCTTTTAATTTGTTTTATTTTTTTTTTGCTTTTTTACTAAGTATAAAGTGTCAGAACACCCCGAGGGGAGAGCACGAGAGGGGGATACCTCTCGCGTGGAAAGGTTTGAGAAATTGACGTGTGCAATGGTGCAATCTGAGAGGTGTTTCAATTTGTTTTTCACCAAAAATAGAGTACCCCTTCTATCTCAAGATTTTAAGCAACCTCCCATGTAGCTCTCAATTTTTTGAGTGACCCCCTCAGATTCCTCAATCTCGCGAGCCAGAGCGATAATTTCCGCTCCCCTGACCTACGCAAAAATCAAAAACGGGTAGCGCTGAGCTGTTGCCGTAAAGACGCGCGTAGTTTACGACGATGAGATTCCTCCGATATCGATGCTTTAATAATGACGGCTCCCTAAGCTGAGGATAATGTTTGAACATGTATTTGTGCTGTGGCCTTGAAAGTGCCACGTCATCCTATCCATGCGAGCTCTTTTTTTTTTGCTTCTACATTCTGAGGTGTTATGCACATAAAGGTAGGACTTAAAAATTTGGATTTCTGCATTACAGTCAAACGAAGCAATGCCTGATGGGAAAACAGACACATGTCATATTGCTACGTGATTTCTGTGACCAGTCGCTCTATGCATGTAAACCATATTGTCACCCGTGCAACTTATGTTAAAGTACTTTAAGGTAAAACCTGCCTCGGGGAGAGATATTCTGACTCTCAAACTTTTACAATTATTTTCTGATCTAGCACTTGTAGGGTACATTTTACAATGTAAAGCTCTTGGTGTAAGAAAATTTTTCACCGGCTTAACTTTTCGAAATTCTAAAATTTCATTTTTTTTCTCCATAGACATAACACAGGGATGGCGGTCATTTTCAATTTTAAATATCGATACATCTTGGGTTATTTGTTTCTCTAGTACCAAAATTTGCACGGTGACCCCCGATTTTTATTCTTGATTTAGTGAGAGAATGGCTGAAAGTTTCATTTAGAAAAGTTTGAACAAAAGTTTCATTTTCGGGGTGCATAGGGGCCTACTACCTTAACATCGTTAATTTGGTTGAAATAATTAATGAAATGTTTCCTTTACGACAGAAACGAACATTTTTGGATTCGAGGAATAAGTGATGGAAACTGCAACTTGTAGCTGAGGAAAAAAGAACGAATTATCGAAAATGTTAGCAACTTGAGAGACTTCTGTTCGTATTTTCGGCAGGCCACAAACCGCCATATTTGAGTATTGAAGTAGTCGCCGGACATTGTATCTTGAAAACTGCATCTTGGTGCATCTTATGAAACACAAGCATATGCCACCAGTCCGCGAAGAAAGGAAAATACTATTACGGAGGTCAATAGACCAAGTAAAATAATTATTTGTAACAGGGAAGACAAAATATCCAATGGAATGCTAGTGAAGGGCACGGTCCCTCCACAAACGCGTGAGGGGTAAATACAATAATAATACTATTTTATTGCTCGCTTGAAAATATAGGATTTACATCATATATATATATATATATATATATATATATATATATATATATATATATATATATATATATATATATATATATACACTAAAACCTGCAGCTGCGTACAGTGTATATGTATGTATGTATGTATGTATGTATATATATATATATATATATATATATATATATATATATATATATATATATATATATATATATATATATATATATATATATATATATATATATATATATATATATATATATATATATATATACTAAAACCTGCAGCTGCGTACAGTGCGTGAAATAGTGGTTGGAAGTACGATACAATGGTAATTATTGAGAAAGGTTTCACATGATTAAGGCAAGATACGCCCACCTCTGAGAAGTAGCCTACGCGCCAACTCGTATTCGTTTTAGTCGAGTATAGCCTAGCTGCATGTCAGAGTCATGTTTTGCAATAACTATATTCCAGGAGACTTTGTATTGTATAAAAACAATAAGACTAATTCATAAGTTGTAGGCCTACTACGTTTTAATTTCATGATAATGCGTACACTTTTCAATGAATATGTCAGTGCATTGCACGATCTTGGTTGCAAATATTACGCCTAAAACCACATATTTCGGTTAGCCAATCCGGGCAGAGAGAAATTAACCAGGTGGTTTGATCGTCTGCGACCTGTAGACCTATCGTTTGCCCCGCCGTTACCAGATACGGCCGGCGCTTGCACGGCTCTATTGCGTTCTTCCTCTTGTCCGTCGGGACTTTGTCTATCATTTTGTTCAGCGTGATCGTCCGCTGGTCGGTCGCCACCGTCGACTGCGATTCGCATCTCACCATCGTTTGTGACCCGTTCCAAAGTGTCGACCCTATCAGCAATAACATCGATACGTTCGGCGCTTATCAGCATCTTATGTCTCATTTCGCGAAGCAGTCTGTCTTCGGTGACACAAATTTTTCCTATCGTGTCGTTGAATTTCCCTAGACGACACTGCATTCTGATCATTGCACTGATCATGATGTCTTCTCGGAGCATCTGTCTTCTCCGGAAGTTGTCAGTATTGATGTCGCCTGAATTTTCCTCATTCGTCTGTGTAGGAAGATCAACCGAGCTGTCGTCAATATTTCCGATGATATAACGTGCAATTGAGTACAGGCAACGGTGAAAGCAGGCAATTGGCAGGCGACATAGCAAAATCAGTATGTGAAATACCAAACTTATCAGTGTCGGCAAATCGGCGGCTTCGGTCCGGTGTCGACACTACCGACAGGCCCTCTACGGTGAAGGTGTGAGCCGTCCTCAGGGTTCAACGTCTTCGGCACGGTATATCGCTAGGTCCACGGCTGGTCATCTCGGTTTCAAATCATTGCAGACCGTGAGTATACGGGCCAAAACGGGAAGAGCGTAATCACCAAAACGGTGGCAGCAGAGTTCCTCCGACACCATGTGCATAGAACCCCCTACCTGGATCGAAGCCGAAGGTGATTTAGCGAAGCTATCTTTGTGCTTGTTGTCATGGCGAGTAGATCTGCATTGGCAATATAGCGTTGTTGCATCGACCATGCATCGACTCACACTCCCGGCTTGTCTCTTCACGTTCTATGTTTGCCCCGTTATGTCATTCCTTCACCAATTATAAATTAAAATTCGCCCTGGAAATTGTGGAACAAAAGAAGAAAGTGTTACAAGCGAAGCAACGTCTACGTGATACTCTATCGTTTAGTCGGGTTTAGCTCAGATCAAGTTAAATCTCACGCAGAGACACTTATCGAACTTAACGCTGGTGCCATCCTCAGTCAGTGAAATCCCAAATTACAAAAATGATCGTATCACAGCCAATGGCAGAATTGTGGAAAGACAGTTCATGACTCGAATCAGATCTGCTTTAACTGGCTGCTCATATATGTAATATTTGTGATTATCTGAATTTTGACTCAGATGGACTATTCTATGTAAACTGAAGTCTAGCCTCAAGTCGTTTGCGGCTTGAACATAGTGGCTCATTTTATAATACTAAGTTTCTTTCAGGATAAAACAAACGAAACACTAAATTGCATATGCTATCCAATACATTAAAACACAAAAAGGGAAAAATATTACAAAAAATAGAGACAGAATGATTAAAAGTACATAACATTTCTATACTTTAAACTTTGCTTTGAATGCGAAAGAGCATCGAAATGAAAGCGCGCTAAAATGAGCACATTCAGAGAAGGTGTTTTGCCTTTACGAATAAAAACTGGAAGATATAGGGAAGGAGCTGTTGACATTTCTGTGATTTTTGCGCTTGTCGGAAAAATGTTTTACCTTCCCCAAAATATGTTACTCTTGCGCCCTCACATGAAATATTTCTCCTTAGAACTAAATTGCGCTCTGAAGAACAGTAAATTTGACTTTTTCATCCGTCCTTTTTCGTTCTTTCTGAGTTCAGTTTTACCAAATGCTTGAATCACACTCATATGTAGAAAATAAAAAGGAATTAATTTTATTGTCTTCAGAAAAATAATTGCGCTCCATTATAGAAAAAAAATATTCAATGTATTTCAATTTGCTGCCCTGAGAAAGTCATTTTTCCATGAAGAAATTAAATTTACTCTTGGATAATAAAACTTTTCCTTAAAGAATTTAAGTTTTCTGCTCCAAAGACATAAGGTTATATCATGATACATTTAAGTAACACAGTTCGAGCTCAGCAAAAATCTTAAACGAGTTTTGAGTTGGTATTCTTGAACAATTTTTACTTCTGTTTTATAAAATAAAAATGCTTTTGAGAACAAATATTTTGTTTAGAGTTAAAGTTATAAAAGTTAAAGTTTCTTTGTTAAAATATTTTAAAAACAGTTTACCCCAAAAATAAAGTTTCCCGTACAGAATTAAAAGTTTGCAGTGGAGAAATACAATTTCTTACAAATGCTAAATATATTGTTAAGAAATAAGAGTTTAATATTAAAAAGTATATGACATGTAGGGGAGTTGCTACTCTTGAAAAATCTTACTTTCGTTTTACAAAATAAAGAAAATACTTTTGAGAAACAAATATTTTGTTTAAGTTAAAGTTAAGTTTATTTTTTCAAATTAAAGTTTTTTGTTCAAAGTGTTTTAAAACATTTCACTCCAAAATAAAGTTTCCCGTATAAAATTAAAAATTCACGGTGGAGAAATAAAATCGCTTACAAATTTTAAAGATATTATCAAGAAAATTAAAGTTTATATTCGAAAGTAATAAAGTACCGTGGCGTGTAAGGGCTATTTGTATAGGAGGGATCAAATATTCTACCATAATCTGTCATAATGATGTCGAACAATTGTGTGGCCACTCTGTCAACACATTTTCAAAATCGTGTACCATTTTTAGTTTGCGTCGGACAACCACAACATAGGTATCATTTTAAAGCTCTTACTTCGCTCTTACTTCTTGCGAAATGTCATTTGCGTACCTACACAAATATACTTGAAAACAGTATTTCTAACAGAGATGGCGAACATCTACAAAACGATTTTCGATATTTGAGCGAAATCGATTAACTGGCGGTAGAAATGAATCGTAAATATTTCGAATATTTTTTCACTCATCGGACTCGTTGTTAGACATGACCTTCTGCAGAACACGTGGATTGTGTTGACAGTCGAAATTTATCGAAATTTATAAGACAGAGGCTTAATAAGCCTAATTAAGCCTAAAGCTTAATAATTGATCGTACGGCCAATGAACGCTCGTGACCTTTTTTACACATAAAAGTTACACTTACACTGTACGATTACTTCATGAGCGTTCATTAGCCGTACGATCAATTATGTCAGCATATCTAATAACGTTAAATCATGGCTCCACCCTCGGCCCCGCTTGGCGGCTACATTCAAATTTCGCAAACGGCCCTAAAAGATCCCGGATGCTGTCGATTCCGCTAAGGCTGCATCATTTCATTGGCGATATATACCTTCTCGCAGCACCAAACTTCACAAATTTTCCGTCTAAGTGGCCAAAACTTGGTAGATTTGATTGCTGATTTATGGACTTGCCAACACCGGGAGAAATTTTGAGAATCGACATGCAGAAGTGAAGAAAACGGAGGTAATTCATGGGTATGTCAGTTTACTGTCGAGTGGAGCTGGCTACCTTCTCATTATATACACTGTGTAGTAACTCTCGCCGTAGACTGAACCTGGGCAATGGTAACTCTCGCCGTAGACTGAACCTGGGCAATGGTGTCACTTGTATATTTTGGCATAGATTGTGAAACTGTATGAGGGTTTCCAAAGGGTTATTCACATAAGCACACTACAATGTGTAAAATATGACTTTATTAATCATAATCATAATTTATTCATAATCATAATTATCAAAACAATGGAGTTTCCAGATGGCACTTACACAAAGTAGACGACATTGTGTGTAAAAAAGTTTTAATATTCTGTAGCATTCATATTAATAATTTATTAATATTCATAATTATTTTTATGATAATAATAGGAAAAAATCATCACAAATTATGCCTACTGGACCTGTGGTTCGAACAGACGACCCAGCCCCGCAGTGAGCAACATGACTACAGCCTCGTGAAAATTTCAACCCTCCACAAAATTTGTAAATGCCACTAAAACCAGTCACTTTTAACTATATCACAAGTAAAGACACGTTAAGATTTCTCGGCCACAATCAAATCAACAGCTTAGGATGGAGCACACAAACATGTTCAAATTAAAACAGCGCAGCATGTTGGATTCATATCAATGTTTTGCTGGCCTGTGTAGCGGCGCCCTTCATACTCTTGCTGTCGTCCTTACCACAGGCGTCCCACTCACACGTCCCAGATCACTTTCGTCAATAGTCGCTTTTCCGATTGACAAGGTGAAAGTAATAAATCCTAAAGATTTTGGAATAATTTCCTGGATTTTGGTTTTTGTAGACTTTTTATCTAACCAAAGTAATAACAGAATTTCGTATTTGAAGATTCTTCAACGACACAAGCCAAGTCTGAACTCTCAGACCGTTATACCAGTGGTGGCACTGAAATGGAAGGCTGGATACCCATACATGCTTGTCCCGCGGAATTTCAAAACACCTCATACCTGGGGTTTGTCAATAAAAGAGACACCCTTATGTAGGAGAAAATGTAGGTGAAAAATAAACCAGAAAACACCCCCTAATTTATAAAATCTCGGAGTGTCTGAGATAATTGCAAATACAGTTGCAACGCGATATCGCTGTTGTATAGAGCAGTGAGATTGCCTTGACACATAAATGTAATCTGTTGTTGTTGTCTGTATAGCTTACCAAGAGAAATTGAACAGTTTGTGCACGAGCAGTTTGAACTGTCAAGAGTATTATAGGGTCAATGCCACACCATTTGTGTCCGGACGCTTTGCAATGTTTTGACTGTACATAATTACAATGTAGTATGTGACGGTGTTGAAACCTACTTTATGAATAAAACAGTACAGTTCCGTTATATGGTATAATATTTTTATTTAATGTCAATGCACATTCTCTCTCTTCTACATTCGTGCTTAATCTCACAACTGATGTTCCGGACATAAAATATTGAATGTCTACATATCTGAAAAAAATTCTCGGTTTTAAATGATACAGGTCTATTAAAACCATATCAATTCACTTGCCAATCCAGCCGGAGTTAGAAGGACTGTGAGCATGCACGCTTTTTAAACCAGGCCTGCAGATTCCCCGTTAGCGCCACCGTTACCCGACGGTCCTGGCATATATCCATCGCGATCACCAAGATCCTGTCGGCCGTTTCCTCCGCCAGAACGTTCAGCCTTAACGTCCGCTGGTCTGTCATCACCGTTACTTGCTGCTACGATGAGCATCACTAACGCGTTTGATAATCGTTCCAATTTATTGTCAACCATATTAGGCATATCTTCCATACGCTCATCACGTCTTTTGTTTTGTTCCGCTTGGCGAATCAGTCTTTCGTTGATGATAGAGACTTGTCTGTTGGAGTCTTCCATATCGGACTGCAGTTTCCACAATGTGTTCATGCAGTATTCAACGTGCGACTCTCTTCTCCAGAAGTCAGTAGTGCTATCGCCTGAATTATCCGCATTCTTCTTCGTCACAGCCGAGCGATCGTCAGTGGAGCATCGACAACGGCAACAGCAGTCACCGTCATTGTCAACAGACCCAGCGCGGGGAACTTGCTCACTTTCCTTAGGGTTCAATATCTCTGGTTCGGTATCGTTCGGTTCACGGTCAGTGGTCTCTGTTTCATCGGTCTGGTCGCCAAAGAAGCTTCGGACAAGACGCCCAAAAGACACGATCTCGAGGATTCGCAGAGGCAAGAGGTAGGGTAGCAACATCAAGTCCAAGGTCTTCATCATAAGCGTTTTGACAGTCATGATGATCTCTCGGAATACAGCGATAGGGAAATCAGTCGGAAGAAACATCAATATTTGCGTTACCAATGTCTCCGGTTCGACATCGTTCGGTTCACGGTCAATCATCTCGGTTTCATCGGTCTGGTCGCCGAAGAAGCTTCGTACAAGACACCCGAAAGTCATCTTGAGGATTCGCAAAGGCAACAGGTAGGGTAGCAACATCAAGTCCAAAGTCTTCATCGTAAGCGTTTTCAAAGCCATGGTAACCATTCGTAATACAGTGATCGGGAATCGGAGCAGAAGAAACTCCAATAGTTCCGTTACGGTAATAGTCATTTTTCCATCTGCCGACATCGAGTGTACCAAGCTGGGCCATGATCTACGGGTGCCAGCATCTTCAGAGTCAGACTTGCCCACTATCTTTACTCTTACTGCGTATATGAAACTATCGATAACTGCGATTGGGAGTATTATCGGCCACAGAGGGAAGAGCGAAACAGTGATGGCAGTCTTCTTCAAGTTTCTCCAGACACCATAGGCATAGAAGGGCGCCTGGACCGAAGCCCAAAGCACCTTCTCAAAAGCCCATAGATATAAGCCGACGATTGGTACTTGGCTCAGTGCACTGTACAGTGCACTGAAAAAGTACAGTGCGATGTACAACAGCACAGTAATATAGTTAGCCATATTGGCAGATTTCCGAAAAATTGTGTAAGGTCATGGTTGAAGTAGACAGCGCACACGATTTGTGAGGCAGAATTGACGAGTTCACGAAACTGTCTTTGTGCTCGTTGGCATGGCAAGAAGAATGCGCTTTTCTGACGTACGAATATCGCGTTGTTCACGCGCGCAGTCCACAGTTCATCGCGAAATCTCTCACTTCACGTTTCTCGCCGCTGTGCCACAGTCAATAAGTGCAAGATGTGGTTTGAAACTGACGAACTGTATATGATCCGTTGGTCTTACATAATTCGACCTATCAGTAAAAGTTATTGCAAATAACAACCTGCTTTGGAAGAGACAGAATCAGGGCTTTTCGAAACAAAAAGACCATGTGTCGGATACTCGACGTAGTGAACTTTTGATCCGAGTGTATATACACCTATCTAAATCACGCCTTGCATACTTTTGCGTTCCATTAAATCTGAAATCAACTTATATAATTACTCGAAGTATAGCGAAGAAAGTGGACGTCCCTATGACTCAGTGAAAACAAAATGAGAGCCTGATAAGGGAGCCGTCATTATTTACGGCCGGGGGGTCAAGAGGAATGTCATCGGAAACGCCGAAATATCGAGTGACCCCTCGCCCCCGTCAACCATAATGAATTTGAATAACTCTCTCTCTAAGGCCAAGACAAATAAAAAGTTTCTTATCCTCGTGCGCGTCAATTCAGACCCGCCGCGTCAACCGGTTTTTTCTGCTCATGGTCGAGGAAATATAAAATGGAAAAAATTACGCGACGGTAGTGCATAACACAGTGCTGTATAAAACAGAACTGCAAACAAAATAACTCAACATTCGATTCAGAACTGTCCACATATGTCGCTGTGATGTTAAGCTGTCATAACTGTGCATTGCTTAAACCGCAGAACTGTTGCTATACAAAACTACTAAAGCATCTCTGCTGTGCATTTATCTCTGAGCGTATTTCTCAGTATCAGAAGCTTTAACCTTTACTGCAATGTTTTGGTCCAAACCCATTAATTTCAATGCTGAGTGTGGACCTGTATACTGAGACATGGGGGTGATAAGGCTAGAGGCATTCCAGGTCCCTCTGTCCAGATACACCCACTAGTCACTGCAGCTTCCATTTAAGTGACATACTGCTTTGCCATGTGAGAATTTAGCTAAAAACAAATCTATTTATTTTTGACAATTTTAAAGTCACCTCTAATATCATAATTTGAACATACAGTACATTTTTGTATGTATGAATGTGGTATGCGAAGCACTGAAATAAGTATATTTATAGTTACAGTGGCAAACACTATTCTTTTGGAATAACAACCACATTTGGTTTGCTAGATTACTGTCAAGGTGGTTTGAGACTTTGCTGTCATGCTGTCTAGTTAAAAAACCAAAAGACTACAACTTTCAAGGCTAAGAGGTCAGGCTCAGTCGTTGGAAGAATGTGTAACCCATGAGGTAGTCTAGCCTTTGTTCATTTTCAATCTCAAAGGCGGCGGAATACAACTGCTGACAGACTCCTACTAGTACATTAAAACCTAAAGAGCTGACCAAATTTTTTTTGTACTTTAGCATTTTCCTGTACTGTGTGTAATTCATGAAATCTCTACGAAGTGCTCACTTCATCACCACACACCAGGTTATTTATTTCTCAGGAAGAAAGGTGCGAACGTCAGCACAACTGAAACACTTTGGAGTTTGAGGTAGAATGTTTGAAATACTAGCAAAGCAATTTAGCAAACACTGGCTAACATTGGTCACATTAAAACTTTTATATTTGTGATTTATTTTCATTCCATCAAGAATACCAGTACTACTTACTATTGTAATAGAACTCCGTAAATCTGTGCTGCAAAATCTTTTTCCAACAGCCAGCTGATAAAACAAATTAATATCTTATGTCCCATGATTCGAAAATTGATCTTTATAATACGCTATTTGCCTCCAGATTGTAGTGAAGTATATATTCTATCTCTGTAATTTGTCAATGACGTATCATTGTGAATCTATCAGACTAATCGTTGCAACTCCAGTGTAACAGTTTTAGTGAAGTGCCATTCAAGAATACATTGTACTAAACTTAAAGCATAAAACTTGTTTGATTTGATTTCCACAAAGAGCTGCCAACTTATGTATACTTTCTAGTCAATTGCAGGGTATTTGAATTCAATGCTTCGGTGAATATAATGGTTATTTTTCGCCGTTATGGATCTTTATGAGAAAGTTGCAATAATCATCAGTTGTGTTTCATTCCAGTAAAAAAATACTGTAGTCTGAGGAAAAGTTTTCATTCAATTTCACCAACCAGCTTTAAGTGTCAATAAGGAGATGTGTTCAAGCACCCAAGTCAATGCTCATTGACAAAGTTCAAAGGTTAAAGAATGGGGAATATAGCGGTGTGCTTCGATGACTGCACAATGTGATTTTGCTGATTTGTAAAATTAGAGAAATACCTGTTTACCCAAATGAGACACTGTTTCAAATACCGATGAGAATTTTCTATACCATGATATATCTCCAGTTCCACTTGACGTTTATTTCTATTTTGTAATGGACTTAGTATCTTTGATTGCAAAGATCTTGTCCAATTTTTTTCTCTCAAATAGATGTTTTATTCTCACAAAGATGAATATATTATTTCTGGGACGAGACCAACATCCCTCACTCATTGCCTTGTCACTGAAATGAATTCATGCCTAATAACTTTATATTGATTAAAAATGAATGTTATTTTGTTGTTTAGAAATGTCCAGACATAATTGAAATTAAATTATATTTCAAGATGTTTTGTCTCTGCCGTTTCAAGTTGGTGTCTAGTGACTCTGTGGTTTAGATTGAAATATCCGTCGCTCGAGGGCGCACTGGGGGAGCCTAGAGAGCTGTCCTCAAGTGACGGATCTTTTAGTCAACTGTGTAATGCATGGTGTGCTGTGATCATGGTGATAGTGTGTCTCACAAGTAGAGTATCAAATATGCATGGATGACTGCCGTAGACACAGGGAAACATCCATGTGTTAAAGAGCCAGTAGATGTAACTCTTGATGTTTTTTTATTATGAGTGTCAACTACAGTTTCTTATTCAACTCCCAAAGCATGTTGAGATACACAGTATTCAGCTTGTCAACTCAGCCTGTACATGTGTAAACTGCATTGTTGACAAGTGAATACTGGGCACGGACTAGAATGCAAATGTAAACAATACAGTGAATTTCATAACACATGAAGATGCTGTGTTGACAAGATGCGTAGTGGGTGTTTCAACATGCTTTGAGAGGTATTTATAAGAAACAAGGCATTAAAAATAAAAAAAGTTATAAAAATACCAAAATTAATGGTCCTTTGACCATTTATAAATGTCGAACCTCACCATCGCAAAAAGATAACAATGTAATTCCAGTTGAAATTGCAACAGCTGTAAAATACCTTCAAAATGAGGATTCTATATGGGATTCATATCAATGTTCTGCTGTGTGGCGGCGCCCTTCATACTCTTGCTGTCCTCACCACAGGCGTCTCTCACTCACGGCCCCAAGACTTTCGTCAATCGTCGCTTTTCCGATTGACAAAGTGTATTACAGTAAGTAATACATCCTAAAGATTTTGGAATAACTGTAAGGCTTTTGGTTTTTGTAGACTGTTTATCTAACCAAAGTAATAACAGAATTTGGAATTTGAAAATTCTTCATCGAGGAAAGCCAAACTCTCAGACCGTACTATAAAAGGGAAGGCTGTGGGTACACATGCTTGCTCCGCAGAATTTCAAAACACCTCATATCTGGGGGGGGATCAACAAAAGAGACACCCTTATATTATACAAAATGTAGGTGAAAAATAAACCAGAAAACACCCCCTAATTTATAAAATCTCGGAGTGTCTGAGATAATTGCAAATATGGCAAGCCAAACGTTGCAATATTCTAGAAAAAACTACTTTCTTTTTATACAAAACATTTTCTTTGTGCAAACACCTATTTTCGTTTTGTGAATATGCATTTTCTTTGTGTTATAACCTATTTTCTTTGCATGAAAACCTATTTTCTTTGTGTAAAATCCATTTTCTTTGAATAAAAACCTATTTTATTTGTGTAAAAACCCATTTTGTTTGTATGAAAACTTATTTTCTTTTTGTAAAAAAACACTTTCTTTTAAAAAAGAAAACATGTTCTTTTCGTACAAAACATTTTCTTTTTGTAAAACCTATTTTCTTTTTGTTCAAAACATTTTCTTTTTGTACAGACCTATTTTCTTTTTGTACAAACCTATTTTCTTGTTGCACAGCCTTCATTCATGTTGCAAAACGTATTTTCTTGTTGCACAACCTTCATTCATGTTGCAGAGCCCATCCTAGTATTCCAAAGCGACCATTCGTATTGGTCACGTGTCACATCTGTTTGTGCTTGTTCAACTCACGTTTCTCTTTAAAAATGTGTTATTTTTATTTGAAATATCTTCTTTTATATTAATAAAATAACATACGCAAGTTTGTAAAACTTTCATTCCTGTCAGTATAACCTATGCTTGTATTCCAAAACGGTCATTCGTGTTGGTCATGTAACCTTCGAACTAATGATGGCGTTTCGGTCAAAGGTTATTTGCAGACGCCACCAGTTATGTTCTATCGAGGTTACCGCAGTACTGGTCGGCTCTTCTATGCGCATCTTCGCTTGCCAAGGTCTCGTGTCAGGGCAGCTGGATGCTCTCCGATGCGGTAGTTATTGGCAGACTGTAGTCGAGGTAACGGACCCGTGCGGGCGGACGATGTGCTACGCGTGGTCAAGGTTTCGTGTGGTCCGTGCACACCGTTCGGTGCACGGTATAATTATTTCTTTTAGCGTCATTATTTAACTGTTAACGTTTATGCTACGTTCCGACGCGCTGTTTGCGAGAATTTCATCTCGTTACAGGTGTTGAAGTCCAATGACTGTATCATTACGTTGAAAGAGATAGTTTCACAGTGGGACATGTCAGAAAGAAGGCTGTCTTCACGAGGCTTCGGCAGCATGGTTATCGTTTTTTCAACCATGTCAGCGATTTGATAAAGCCTATAGGAGGTGTGTGGTTGGCGCAACATGGTCCCTCCTCCTACTATGGACCGTGGCAGTGGGACCGTGGCTTATACGACACTGTCATTTAATGCTCTGACCTCGCGAAGCAGAGCCGCTAGACTTACCAAAAGTCAGTGGGCTTGATAATGGCGTAATAATATAAAATACATTCCAGCAAAATTTGTCTTGATTTAATTTTACGTGAGAAGTGCCATTGCGTAAAGCTGCGTTCACAAATAATGGTGGGGGGGGGGGGGGGGCGCGGAGGAACCGCGATTGAAATCTTTTTCAGTCTCCTCAATATCCTCATAAAAAATTTCAAGTAACCTAATCTGCATGTGTATGGTCAGCATTATTCAAATCACCCTCAAATTATCATCTAGCCGTATATTTATCAGGGATGTACGCCCAGAAAAAAATACACATTTGCGCAGTTCCGCTCGCTGATGCTCGACACCACCTGATATCAGCAGTTTGTAGAGCCAAATTCCTATGGCAAGTGTAAATTGTTTCATTTTCTAATGCATTAGTGGACTTTTGGATTTATCAATCTAGGCTGACCTGAGTTACTCTAACACTGGCCAGGTCAATGACACCTTCCGGGGGGACTTATAGGTTTGGTCGTGTCCGTGCGTGTGTGCGTGCGTGCGTGCGTCCGTCCGTGCGTCCGTCCGTCCGTTCACGCAGATATCTCAGAGATGCCCGAAGCGATTTCATTCAAACTTGGTACAAGGATTACTTCATATGTCATACAGATGCACGTCGATTTGTTTTGTGATACGATCCAATATGGCTGCCAGGCGGCCATTTTATTACGATTTTTTCATGTACAGAGCCATAATTCAGGCATGTTTCAACTGATTTTATTCAAAGTTGGTACAAGGACATTGACCAATGTCATAGATATGCACGTCAATTCTTTCTGTGATACGATCCAATATGGCCGCCGTGCGGCCATTTTGTACGATTTTTCATGTACAGAGCCATAACTCAGGCATATCTCAACTGATTATATTCAAACTTGGTACAAGGACATTGACCTATGTCATACATATGCACATCAATTTGTTTTGTGATACGATCCAATATGGCCGCCAGGCGGCCATTTTATTACGATTTTTCATGTACAGAGCCATAACTCAGGCATGTTTCTACAGATTTTATTCAAAGTTGGTACAAGGACATTGACCAATGTCATAGCTATGCACATCAATTTTTTTTGTGATACGATCCAATATGGCCACCGTGCGGCCATTTTGTTACGATTTTTTCATGTACAGAGCCATAACTCAGGCATATCTCAACCAATTTTATTCAAAGTTGGTACAAGGACATCAACCTATGTCATACACATGCACATTGACTTGTGTGTGATACGATCCAATATGGCCGCCGTGTGGCCATTTTATTACGTTTTTTCATGTCCAGAACCATAACTCAGACATGTATCAAGCAAATTTATTCAAAGTTGGTACAAGGAGATTGACCAATGTCATACATATGCATGTTAATTTGTTTTGTGATACGATCCAATATGGCTGCTGTGCGGCCATTTTGTTATGATTTATTCATGCACAAAGCCATAACTCAGGCATATTTCAACCAATTTTAATCAAAGTTGGTACAAGGACATTGACCTACCGTATATCATACATATGCACATTGATTTGTTTTGTGATTCGATCCATTATGGCCACCATGTGGCCATTTTATTACGATTTTTTTCATGTCCTGAACTACAACTCAGACATGTATCAAGCGAATTTATTCAAAAGTATTTTTATCACAGACCTAATGAAGAGGACTCTATCCTCTCTGAGGACCTGTAATCAAAGCACCCATTAACAAGTGGGGACTGTGTCATCAACGATGACTTGTTTTTTAAAAGTTAAAGTTTTTTTGTTAAAAGTTTTTAAAAACAGTTACCCCCAAAAATAAGGTTTCCCCGTTCAGAAATAAAAGTTTGCTGTGAGAAATAAAATTTCTTACAAATATTAAATATATTGCCAAGAAATATGAGTTTATGTTCAAAAGTAATAAATTTCCATGACGTGTAGGGGAGTTTGTTATCTTGAAAAATATTTACTTTTGTTTTACAAATTAAAAAATACTTTTGAGAAACATATTTTGTTTATGGTTAAAACTAAAACTACTTTCGAGAAGTTAAAGTTAAGATAATGTTAAGATAAAGTTGCCCGTACAAAATTAAAAGTTTGCGGTGGAGAAATAAAATCTCTTACAAATATTAAAGATATTGTCAAGAAAAATTAGAGTTTATATTCAAAAGTAATAGAATTCCGTGGCGTGTAGGGGCCACCGTAGTTTAGTCACACATCTTTTCATTTAAATTAGAGTCTTTACTTTTCAAAGTTTTACTTTTGTCATTGTACGATGAGAATGTGAAACTTTCATTCACAGCATGAACTTGCAATGAATGGTTTTATATATTGCTTTACGCGAATTCATGAAAAACAATTACTTTTCATCGTACATTTGTAAAAAGTCAAGCATGGTGACCCATCTTTTTCTTTAGTATTTTATTATTCTAGTATGCCAGAATTCAAAAATCCGTGATAAATAAGGACCCAGTCAAAGTCGTCATAAAGTATCGTCCAGTTTGAATACTTAGACGATACTAGATGATAGTATCGGATAGTATCGATATTAATCATAAATCGTATTATGTAACGAGTTCTAAGCGGTCATATTAAACTATACTAGACTCTAAGATCGATATTTTCTAGCATCGATACATATCAAATATCGTATAGATGTGCAATGTCGCACTGCCCTCGTGCTAGGTAGGCTGGCGCTTAGATCGTCGGGTGAAGCAAGTCTACTGTCTACTGTAGGTGTGAGTGACCGTACGCGTCATTCTCCAAACCGGTGTCCCTCGATCTTGTGACCTGGTCAAACTATATCCCCAACGTAGATTAAAACAGTTAATACGAATAGGGGACAATTGATTACTCAATAAGTTGAAAAATATTCTTTTAAAAGTCAAAAACAAAGATTCTAAGTGACTGGTGGGCTAATCTACTCGTGGCATCTGCAAATAACCTTTGACCAGAGCACATTTCACTAGAGCGCCATCTTTATTCGAAGGTTATGTGAACAATACAACATGATTGAAGGTTGTGCAACAAGAAAATACGTTTTGCAACATGAATGGAGTTTTGCAATAAGAAATAGGTTTTGCAATATGAATGAAGGTTGTTGCAAAAAAGAATAAGGTTGTACAAAAAGAAAATATGATTGTACAGAAAGAAAATTGTTTTACAACAACAAAATTTTTAGTACAAAAAGAAAATAGGTTTTGCAAAAAGAAAATGTTTTTTACGAAAAAAAATGTTTTTTTTTTTAACAAAAAATAAGTTTTTACACAAAGAAAATGGATTTTTCAAAACGAAAATAGGTTTTATGCAAGGAAAATAGATTTTTACACAAAGAAAATGGACTTTTACAAAAAGAAAATGGTTTTCTACACAAAGAAAATGTTTTATGCAAAAAGAAAATACGTTTTCAAGAATATTGCAACGTTTGGCTTGCCATATGCAAATACAGTTACAATTATGTCGCTGTTGTATAGAGCAATGAGATTGTCTTGACACATGAATGTAGTCTATTGTTGTTGTCTGTATAGCTTACCTCCTTTATAGTCTGGAGCAACATGACAACTTTTTGGAAAAGAGTATACATGATGACGTACGGTCGTCACGAAAAATCTCATTCAGTTTAGTGCTTTACATCCAAGGAAATTACCTGATTTCAAAAGGGTAGCGGATCAGCTTTTGCAAAAATATACCTTTTCCGTATTTTTACGGACCACGACGATGAACAAAAATCTCAGGCATTAGTGAGTACCTGTGCGTGCCACCGCCGGGATCGCTGCGCATAGATCCGTTTACGGAAAGCTATCAAAATCTACAGAGGGCGGATTAAACATGATTGAAGACTTGTCCGAAATGGTTAATTGCACGAGAAGTTTTACTTTAGGAGTACTTGCAAACTTGTATTCGTTTCAGTCCGATTGACAAGGGTTTGCAACCGTAGGGGGTTGGCAAGGGGAGATATACGGCTACCGCGACTGCGTTTTTCCACCACAATATTAACAGTCTACAAAGACTGGCTTTCCGCCTCGTGTGACTTTTCACTACTAAATGTTGTTAAAACATGGACTTTTGACAGTAAATAGACTCATGATTCTACTTTAGATTTGGAGTCACGACGTACCAAGTGTATTTGGCCAAAAACTTTGATTTTGACAGCCCCCTATTTTAAGAGAAATTGTAAAGTTTGCGCACGAGCAGTTTGAACTGTCAGGAGTATTATAGGGTCAATGCCCACACAATTTGGGTCTGGACGCTTTGTAATGTTTTGACTGTACATAATTGGAACGTAGTATGTGACGGTGTTGAAACCTACTTTATGAATAAAACAGCCTGAGTACAGTTCCGTTATACGGTATAATATTTTTATTTAATGTCAATGCACATTCTCTCTCTTCTACATTCGTGCTTAATCTCACAACTGATGTTCCGGACATAAAATATTGAATGTCTACATATCTGAAAAAAATTTCTCGGTTTTAAATGTTACAGGTCTATTAAATCCATGTCAATTCACTTGCCAATCCGGCCGGAGTTGGAATTGCTGTGAGCATGCACGCTTTTTAAACCAGGCCTGCAGATTCCCCGTTAGCGCCACCGTTACCCGACGGTCCTGGCATAGCTCCATCGCGATCACCAAGATCTTTTCGGCCGTTTCCTCCGCCAGAACGTTCAGCCTTAACGTCCGCTGCAGGTCTGTCATCACCGTTACTTGCTGCTACGATGAGCATCACTAACGCGTTTGATAATCGTTCCAATTTATTGTCAACCATATTATCCATATCTTGCATACGCTCATCACGTCTTTTGTTTTGTTCCGCTTGGCGAGTCAGACTTTCGTTGATGATAGAGACTTGTCTTTTGGTGTCTTCCATATCGGACTGCAGTTTCCACAATGTGTTCATGCAGTATTCCTCGTGCATCTCTCTTTTCAAGAAGTCAGTAGTGCTATCGCCTGAATTTTGCGCATTCTTCTTCGTCATGGCCGAGCGATCGTCAGTGGAGCATCGACAACGGCAACAGCAGTCACCGTCATTGTCTACAGACCCAGCGCGGGGAACTTGCTCACTTTCCTTAGGGTTCAATATGTCTGGTTCGGTATCGTTCGGTTCACGGTCAGTGGTCTCTGTTTCATCGGTCTGGTCGCCAAAGAAGCTTCGGACAAGATGCCCAAAAGACATGATCTCGAGGATTCGCAGAGGCAAGAGGTAGGGTAGCAACATCAAGTCCAAGGTCTTCATCGTAAGCGTTTTGACAGTCATGATGATCTCTCGGAATACAGCGATAGGGAAATCAGTCGGAAGAAACATCAATATTTGCGTTACCAATGTCTCGGTTCGATATCGTTCCGTTCACGGTCAATCATCTCGGTTTCATCGGTCTGGTCGCCAAAGAATCTTCGTACAAGACACCCGAAAGTCATCTTGAGGATTCGCAGAGGCAACTGGTAGGGTAGCAACATCAAGTCCAAAGTCTTCATCATAAGCGTTTTCAAAGCCGTGGTAACTATTCGTAATACAGTGATCGGGAATCGGAGCAGAAGAAACTCCAATAGTTCCGTTACGGTAATAGTCATTTTTCCATCTGCCGACATCGAGTGTACCAAGCTGGGCCATGATCTACGGGTGCCAGCATCTTCAGATTGAAGCAGACTTGCCCGCTATTTGCACTCTTACTGCGTATATGAAACTATCGATAACTGCGACTGGGAGTATTATCGGCCACAGAGGGAAGAGCGAAACAGTGATGGCAGTTTTCTTCAAGTTTCTCCAGACACCATAGGCATAGAAGGGCGCCTGGACCGAAGCCCAAAGCACCTTCTCAAAAGCCCATAGATATAAGCCGACGATTGGTACTTGGCGCAGTGCACTGTACAGTGCACTGAAAAAGTACAGTGCGATGTACAACAGCACAGTAATATAGTTAGCCATATTGGCAGATTTCCGAAAAATTGTGTAAGGTCATGGTTGAAGTAGACAGCGCACACGATTTGTGAGGCAGAATTGACGAGTTCACGAAACTGTCTTTGTGCTCGTTGGCATGGCAAGTAGAATGCGCTTGTCTTACGTACGAATATCGCGTTGTTCACGCGCGCAGTCCACAGTTCATCGCGAAATCTCTCACTTTCACGTTTCTCGCCGCTGTGCCCCAGTCAACCAGTGCAAGATGTAGTTTGAAACTGACAAACTGTATATCATCCATTGCTATTAGTAAAAGTTATTGCAAATGACAACCTGCTTTGCAGAGACAAAATCGGGGCTTTAAAACGTTTGTTTATTGCAAATAACAACCTGCTTTGCAGAGACAGAATCGGGGCTTTAAAACGTTTGTTTCTCATCCCTAGACACATTGCCAAAATGATGCGGCGACGCGGTTTTTTCTTCTAATTTTTTATTCTTCAACCAACAAGAAGGTGCAAAAACAAGAAAAGAACTTAGAAATACACTCAGAGATAAATGCACAGCAGTGATGCTTTAGTATTTTTGTATAGCAACAGTTCTACAGTTTGACTTTTAGTGCAGCAAGGCACTGAGTTTTGACAGCTTAATATAACAGTGACGTATGTGTACTGCTTTGAATGGAATGTTAGTGTCAGTTATTTTGTCTACGGTTCTTTTTTATACGGCCCCGGTTATGCACTATCGTCGCGTATATTTGCAGGGTTTTTCATTTTATTTCCTCATGAGCAGAAAAAAAGTTGACGCGACGGGTCTGAATTGACGCACGCAAGGATGAGCAACAAACTTTTTAATTGTCTTGGCCTTAGAGAGAGGGTTAGTCAAATTCATCATGGTTGGCGGGGGACGAGGGGTCACTCGAAATTTCGGCGTTTCCGATGAAATTCCTCAGGACCCCCCGGCCGTAAATATTGACGGCTCCCTTATCAGGCTCTCATTTTGTTTTCACTGAGTCATAGGGACGTCCACTTTCTTCGCTATACTTCTAGCAACTATGTAAATTGATTTCAGATTTAATGGAAAACAATAGTGTGCAAGGCGTGATTTCGATAGGTTTACAAGCAGATCAATCAGTTTACTACGTCGAGAACCCAACACATGGTCCCCTGCCCACTTATATAAGTTAAATATCAGTACATATATTTGTATATTTTTGGAATTTTCAAAAATACTGCAATAGTAAAGACCTCTGAAACCCTGGTGTACCCTCCTAGATTATCATCAGTTATCTCATAACGGTTGAAAAACACTGATATCTTATTACATTTTTACATGATCAGTATTTGAGTCACAATATTCAACAACTAAACAATGATAATACATTTTGTAAAAAATCAGTTCTCAGTTTGCCAGAGATTGAAGACCAAAGAATATGCAGGAATGGAAAGTCTGCGACCTTCTTGTGTCATTTGCGAAATCTTACATTTCTGTAAACAATATTAGAGGACCATCAGTCAGAGTCAGTATTTTTTAATCCATTCATTATTTGTTTGCAACTTCGCCAGCCATGCAATTTTTCCAGCTGCCAACTTCTAATGAAAAGCCTGAATACGCTATGGTTACATGTCAAAATGGTTATTGAACTTGGAAGTCAATTAAAATATATGTTTCTGTGATAACAAAGGGTGAATTCACAACAGTTCAGTTTTGTCCTAGAGTGCAATGATGCAGCCTGGCGCAATTTGAAAGGTATCTTTTAATTTGTTTTTTTTTTTTGCTTTTTTACTAAGTATAAAGTGTCAGAACACCCCGAGGGGAGAGCACGAGAGGGGGCACCTCTCGCGTAGAAAGGTTTGAGAAATCGACGTGTGCAATGGTGCAATGTGAGAGGTGTTTCAATTTGTTTTTCACCAAAAATAGAGTACCCCTTCTTTCTCTCAAGATTTTAAGCAACCTCCCATGTAGCTCTCATTTTTTTGAGTGACCCCCTCAGATTTCTCAATCTCGCGAGCCAGAGCGATAATTTCCGCTCCCCTGACCTATACGCAAAAATCAAAATCGGGTAGCGCTGAGCTGTTGCCGTAAAGAGGCGGTGGTTTACGACGATGAGATTCCTCCGATATCGATGCGTTAATAATGACGGCTCCCTAAGCTGAGGATACTGTCTGAACATGTATTTGTGCTGTGGCCTTGAAAGTGCCACGTCATCCTATCCATGCGAGCTCTTTTTTTTTGCTTCTACATTCTGAGGTGTTATGCACATAAAGGTAGGACTTAAAAATTTGGATTTCTGCATTACAGTCAAACGAAGCAATGCCTGATGGGAAAACAGACACATGTCATATTGCTACGTGATTTCTGTGACCAGTCGCTCTATGCATGTAAACCATATTGTCACCCGTGCAACTTATGTTAAAGTACTTTAAGGTAAAACCTGCCTCGGGGAGAGATATTCTGACTCTCAAACTTTTACAATTATTTTCTGATCTAGCACTTGTAGGGTACATTTTACAATGTAAAGCTCTTGGTGTAAGAACATTTTTCACCGGCTTAACTTTTCGAAATTCTAAAATTTCATTTTTTTTCTCCATAGACATAACACAGGGATGGCGGTCATTTTCAATTTTAAATATCGATACATCTTGGGTTATTTGTTTCTCTAGTACCAAAATTTGCACGGTGACCCCCGATTTTTATTCTTGATTTAGTGAGAGAATGGCTGAAAGTTTCATTAAGGAAAGTTTGAACAAAAGTTTCATTTTCGGGGTGCATAGGGGCCTACTACCTTAACATCGTTAATTTGGTTGAAATAATTAATGAAATGTTTCCTTTACGACAGAAACGAACATTTTTGGATTCGAGGAATAAGTGATGGAAACTGCAACTTGTAGCTGAGGAAAAAAGTCTTAGAACGAATTATCGAAAATGTTAGCAACTTGAGAGACTTCTGTTCGTATTTTCGGCAGGCCACAAACCGCCACATTTGAGTATTGAAGTAGTCGCCGGACATTGTATCTTGAAAACTGCATCTTGGTGCATCTTATGAAACACAAGCATGTGCCACCAGTCCGCGAAGACGGAAAATACTATTACGGAGGTCAATAGACGAAGTAAAATAATATTTGTAACAGGGAAGACAAAATATCCAATGGAACGGTCCCTCCACAAACGCGTGAGGGGTAAATACAATAATAATACTATTTTATTGCTCGCTTGAAAATATAGGATTTACATCATATATATATATTATATATATATATATATATATATATATATATATATATATATATATATATATATATAATATATACACTAAAACCTGCAGCTGCGTACAGTGTATATGTATGTATATATATATATATATATATATATATATATATATATATATATATATATATATATATATATATATATATATATGCGTAATATAAGGGGCGTTCACTGTTGGCACTATGCTTCGCTCATGGTACGTATAGTCGTTAGAGCACTCTGGTGAGTCCATATTTTCAATCCTCAACAATGTGTAACCGTACTCTCTGTGCCCAAGTTCAGAGGTTGCCATAAAGCCATTATGGTGATAACCGGGAGGGCACATTGTATACATTTTGTGTATTTCGCTCACTGCTTTAATAGTAGTTAGAGCACTCTGAGATTGTTGGGCAGCCTCTTGCGTAATATAAGGGGCGTTCACTGTTGGCACTATGCTTCGCTCATGGTACGTATAGTCGTTAGAGCACTCTGGTGAGTCCATATTTTCAATCCTCAACAATGTGTAACCGTACTCTCTGTGCCCAAGTTCAGAGGTTGCCATAAAGCCATTATGGTGATAACCGGGAGGGCACATTGTATACATTTTGTATATATATATATATATATATATATATATATATATATATATATATATATATATATATATATATATATATATATATATATATATATATATATATATATATATATATATATATATACTAAAACCTGCAGCTGCGTACAGTGCGTGAAATAGTGGTTGGAAGTACGATACAATGGTAATTATTGAGAAAGGTTTCACATGATTAAGGCAAGATACGCCCATCTCTGAGAAGTAGCCTACGCGCCAACTCGTATTCGTTTTAGTCGAGTATATGCATAGAGCTGCATGTCAGTTTAATGTTTTGCAATAGCTATATTCCAGGAGACTTTGTATTGTATAAAAACAATAAGACTAATTCATAAGTTGTACTACGTTTTAATTTCATGGTAATGCGTACACTTTTCAATGAATATGTCAGTGCATTGCACGATCTTAGTTGCAAATATTACGCCTAAAACCACATATTTCGGTTAGCCAATCCGGGCAGAGAGAAATTAACCAGGTGGTTTGATCGTCTGCGACCTGTAGACCTATCGTTTGCCCCGCCGTTACCAGATACGGCCGGCGCTTGCACGGCTCTATTGCGTTCTTCCTCTTGTCCGTCGGGACTTTGTCTATCATTTTGTTCAGCGTGATCGTCCGCTGGTCGGTCGCCACCGTCGACTGCGATTCGCATCTCACCACGATCGTTTGTGACCCGTTCCAAAGTGTCGACCCTATCAGCAATAACATCGATACGTTCGGCGCTTATCAGCATCTTATGTCTCATTTCGCGAAGCAGTCTGTCTTCGGTGAACACAAATTTTTCCTATCGTGTCGTTGAATTTCCCTAGACGACACTGCATTCTGATCATTGCACTTATCATGATGTCTTCTCGGAGCATGTCTTCTCAGGAAGTTGTCAGTATTGATGTCGCCTGAATTTCCTCATTCGTCTGTGTAGGAAGATCAACCGAGCTGTCGTCAATATTTCCGATGATATAACGTGCAATTGAGTACAGGCAACGGTGAAAGCAGGCAATTGGCAGGCGACATAGCAAAATCAGTATGTGAAATACCAAACTTATCAGTGTCGGCAAATCGGCGGCTTCGGTCCGGTGTCGACACTACCGACAGGCCCTCTACGGTGAAGGTGTGAGCCGTCCTCAGGGTTCAACGTCTTCGGCACGGTATATCGCTAGGTCCACGGCTGGTCATCTCGGTTTCAAATCATTGCAGACCGTGAGTATACGGGCCAAAACGGGAAGAGCGTAATCACCAAAACGGTGGCAGCAGAGTTCCTCCGACACCATGTGCATAGAACCCCCTACCTGGATCGAAGCCGAAGGTGATTTAGCGAAGCTATCTTTGTGCTTGTTGTCATGGCGAGTAGATCTGCATTGGCAATATAGCGTTGTTGCATCGACCATGCATCGACTCACACTCCCGGCTTGTCTCTTCACGTTCTATGTTTGCCCCGTTATGTCATTCCTTCACCAATTATAAATTAAAATTCGCCCTGGAAAATGTGGAACAAAAGAAGAAAGTGTTACAAGCGAAGCAACGTCTACGTGATACTCTATCGTTTAGTCGGGTTTAGCTCAGATCAAGTTAAATCTCACGCAGAGACACTTATCGAACTTAACGCTGGTGCCATCCTCAGTCAGTGAAATCCCAAATTAAAAAAATGATCGTATCACAGCCAATGGCAGAATTGTGGAAAGACAGTTCATGACTCGAATCAGATCTGCTTTAACTGGCTGCTCATATATGTAATATTTGTGATTATCTGAATTTTGACTCAGATGGACTATTCTATGTAAACTGAAGTCTAGCCTCAAGTCGTTTGCGGCTTGAACATAGTGGCTCATTTTATAATACTAAGTTTCTTTCAGGATAAAACAAACGAAACACTAAATTGCATATGCTATCCAATACATTAAAACACAAAAAGGGAAAAATATTACAAAAAATAGAGACAGAATGATTAAAAGTACATAACATTAAACTTTGCTTTGAATGCGAAAGAGCATCGAAATGAAAGCGCGCTAAAATGAGCACATTCAGAGAAGGTGTTTTGCCTTTACGAATAAAAACTGGAAGATATAGGGAAGGAGCTGTTGACATTTCTGTGATTTTTGCGCTTGTCGGAAAAATGTTTTACCTTCCCCAAAATATGTTACCCTCGCTAGAAAGAGTTTGCTATGCATTACTGGTAATTGCGCCCTCACATGAAATATTTCTCCTTAGAACTAAATTGCGCTCTGAAGAACAGTAAATTTGACTTTTTCATCCGTCCTTTTTCGTTCTTTCTGAGTTCAGTTTTACCAAATGCTTGAATCACACTCATATGTAGAAAATATATCTTAAAGGAATTAATTTTATTGTCTTCAGAAAAACAATTGCGCTCCATTATAGAAAAAAATATTCAATGTGTTTCAATTTGCTGCCCTCAGAAAATCATTTTTTCATGAAGAAATTAAATTTACTCTTGGATAATAAAACTTTTCCTTAAAGAATTTAAGTTTTCTGCTCCAAAGACATAAGGTTATATCATACATTTAAGTAACACAGTTCGAGCTCAGCAAAAATCTTAAACGAGTTTTGAGTTGGTATTCTTGAACAATTTTTACTTCTGTTTTATAAAATAAAAATGCTTTTGAGAACAAATATTTTGTTTAGAGTTAAAGTTATAAAAGTTAAAGTTTCTTTGTTAAAATTTTTTAAAAACAGTTTACCCCAAAAATAAAGTTTCCCGTACAGAATTAAAAGTTTGCAGTGGAGAAATACAATTTCTTACAAATGCTAAATATATTGTTAAGAAATAAGAGTTTAATATTAGAAAGTATATGACATGTAGGGGAGTTGCTACTCTTGAAAAATCTTACTTTTGTTTTACAAAATAAAGAAAATACTTTTGAGAAACAAATATTTTGTTTAAGTTAAAGTTAAGTATATTTTTTCAAATTAAAGTTTTTTGTTCAAAGTGTTTTAAAACATTTCACTCCAAAATAAAGTTTCCCGTATAAAATTAAAAATTCACGGTGGAGAAATAAAATCGCTTACAAATTTTAAAGATATTATCAAGAAAATTAAAGTTTATATTCGAAAGTAATAAAGTACCGTGGCGTGTAAGGGCTATTTGTATAGGAGGGATCAAATATTCTACCATAATCTGTCATAATGATGTCAAACAATTGTGTGGCCACTCTGTCAACACATTTTCAAAATCGTGTACCATTTTTAGTTTGCGTCGGACAACCACAACATAGGTATCATTTTAAAGCTCTTACTTCGCTCTTACTTCTTGCGAAATGTCATTTGCGTACCTACACAAATATACTTGAAAACAGTATTTCTAACAGAGATGGCGAACATCTACAAAACGATTTTCGATATTTGAGCGAAATCGATTAACTGGCGGTAGAAATGAATCGTAAATATTTCGAATATTTTTTCGATCATCGGACTCATTGTTGGACATGACCTTCTGCAGAACACGTGGATTATGTTGACAGTCGAAATTTATCGAAATTTATAAGACAGAGGCTTAATAAGCGGCCCAAAACTGCCGATCACACTGGGCGCGTAATTTGTGACCCTGGCCTGACGTGTACTTTATTAATGATTTAATGTGGTCAATGATTTGGTCGAAGTTGTTCTATTATACCATGGAGTTGCCTGCCATATATTGCAAATATTTTGAGTCACCAACTAAAAATCAATAAGTTTAAGCAATTCAAGATATAAAAACAGAAATTCATAATATCCCGCAAAGGCTGAAGCGAATGTGCTGGAATTCTTGGCTTTTTTAAGAAAAATGTTTATTCTAAACACCACATCGTGTCAAATTAGGGTAGCGATTAAATTAATAAGTGACACCTAGTTTTAAATTTGTCTATTTTTCTCACTCGTGTCAGTTCATGTAACTTTCTGATTCTAGCCATTGCAAAGCCCTGGTGTATTTCAAGTTTTCGGCAATCTTAATTGTAATGTCATTTTGCTGCAGTTTATTAGAGTAGATACTTGTTTCAAAATGCTCATTGAGTTGTGTGACGATCATATCAGAATGGTGCGGCAGCTATCGACCCTTGTATACTAGGGTATACCAAAAGACGACACGCCCTATACCATTCTCAACAAGCCTTAGGCACCTATGACCTCGTACAATCAAATAAGCTAGTCAAGTTGCTCTCCTTGTTCTGTTGTTTGTCAGTTTCGCTAAAAACCATAAGCATCAAAGTTTTAGATGGAAATATTCGATTCACTCTATCACTGCTATAACTTGTACGCTGATTTTTCTACGGAAACTTCTCACATTGGCGCTCGTGGGTAGGGTAGTCTGCTAGATCGATCAATGGACTGCACGATCTCCTGCCGGGTGCTCTGCTCTCCAACGTACCAGTACGATTGAGTGCAGAGAACCGAATACGAGATCGATTGTTCGAACAGACGACCCAGCCCCGCAGTGAGCAACATGACTACAGCCTCGTGAAAATTTCAACCCTCCACAAAATTTGTAAATGCCACGAAAACCAGTCACTTGTAACCATATCACAAGTAAAGACACGTTAAGATTTCTCGGCCACAATCAAATCAACAGCTTAGGATGGAGCACACAAACAGGTTCAAATTAAAACAGCGCAGCATGTTGGATTCATATCAATGTTTTGCTGGCCTGTGTAGCGGCGCCCTTCATACGCTTGCTGTCGTCCTCACCACAGGCGTCCCACTCACACGTCCCCGATGACTTTCGTCAATAGTCGCTTTTCCGATTGACAAGGTGAAAGTAATAAATCCTAAAGATTTTGGAATAATTTCCTGGATTTTGGTTTTTGTAGACTTTTTATCTAACCAAAGTAATAACAGAATTTCGTATTTGAAGATTCTTCAACGACACAAGCCAAGTCTGAACTCTCAGACCGTTATACCAGTGGTGGCACTGAAATGGAAGGCTGGGATACCCATGCTTGTCCAACGGAATTTCAAAACACCTCATACCTGGTGTTTGTCAATAAAAGAGACACCCTTATGTAGGAGAAAAATGTAGGAGAAAAATAAACCAGAAAACACCCCCTAATTTATAAAATCTCGGAGTGTCTGAGATAATTGCAAATACAGTTGCAACGCGATATCGCTGTTGTATAGAGCAGTGAGATTGCCTTTTCTCACATTCCTGGCCACTGGGAGTGTGGGATCGACTGTGTGGGAAAAATCGATCCCACCTCTCAGAAACCATCCCATACTCTGCAGTAAATATTACACAAGCTCTGATTGGATGATAGACAGTCCGTTTCGTTCCACGCGCAAAATGTTATCCAATGGCACGACGAGTAACACACGGACCGGAACTACAAAGTAAGCGGGTCAAAGTACAGTGGCAGACGACAGAGTTGTTACGATTTTGGATAATGTTGAACGTGTCCAATGTGAATTTAACGCATTTTGTGGTCATGTGAGAAAAAGAATCTCACACACCAAGGACCTGGGATCAGATTTCTCACACTCGTTGGGGATATTTTGTCTCACACGAGCCGCAGGCGAGTGTGAGACAAAATATCCCCAACTCGTGTGAGAAATCTGATCCCAGGTCATTGGGGGTGTGAGATTCTATTAGACACATAAATGTAATCTGTTGTTGTTGTCTGTATAGCTTACCAAGAGAAATTGTACAGTTTGTGCACGAGCAGTTTGAACTGTCAAGAGTATTATAGGGTCAATGCCACACCATTTGAGTCCGGACGCTTTGCAATGTTTTGACTGTACATAATTACAATGTAGTATGTGCCCGGGAGTATGTGACGGTGTTGAAACCTACTTTATGAATAAAACAATCAAGTTCCGTTATATGGTATGATATTTTTATTTAATGTCAATGCACATTCTCTCTCTCTTCTACATTCGTGCTTAATCTCACAACTGATGTTCCGGAGATAAAATATTGAATGTCTGCAAATCTGAAAAAAAAAATTCTCGGTTTTAAATGATACAGGTCAATTAAAACCATATCAATTCACTTGCCAATCCGGCCGGAGTTGGAAGCGCTGTGAGCATGCACGCTTTTTAAACCAGGCCTGCAGATTCCCCGTTAGCGCCACCGTTACCCGACGGTCCTGGCATAGCTCCATTGCGATCACCAAGATCCTGTCGGCCGTTTCCTCCGCCAGAACGTTCAGCCTTAACGTCTGCTGCAGGTCTGTCATCACCGTTACTTGCTGCTACGATGAGCATCACTAACGCGTTTGATAATCGTTCCAATTTATTGTCAACCATATTATCCATATCTTGCATACGCTCATCACGTCTTTTGTTTTGTTCCGCTTGGCGAGTCAGACTTTCGTCGATGATAGAGAGTTGTCTTTGGGAGTCTTCCATATCGGACTGCAGTCTCTTCAACATGTTCATGCAGTATTCCTCGTGCGACTCTCTTCTCCAAAAGTCAGTTGTGCCATCGCCTGAATTTTCCGCATTCTTCTTCGTCACAGCCGAGCGATCGTCAGTGGAGCATCGACAACGGCAACAGCAGGCACCGTCATTGTCTACAGACCCAGCGCGGGGAACTTGCTCACTTTCCTTAGGGTTCAATATCTCTGGTTCGGTATCGTTCGGTTCACGGTCAGTGGTCTCTGTTTCATCGGTCTGGTCGCCAAAGAAGCTTCGGACAAGACGCCCAAAAGGCACGATCTCGAGCATTCGCAGAGGCAAGAGGTAGGGTAGCAACATCAAGTCCAAGGTCTTCATCATAAGCGTTTTGACAGTCATGATGATCTCTCGGAATACAGCGATAGGGAAATCAGTCGGAAGAAACATCAATATTTGCGTTACCAATGTCTCCGGTTCGATATCGTTCGGTTCACGGTCAATCATCTCGGTTTCATCGGTCTGGTCGCCAAAGAAGCTTCGGACAAGACACCCGAAAGTCATCTTGAGGATTCGCAGAGGCAACAGGTAGGGTAGCAACATCAAGTTCAAAGTCTTCATCGTAAGCGTTTTCAAAGCCATGGTAACCATTCGTAATACAGCGATCGGGAATTGGTGCAGAAGAAACTCCAATAGTTCCGTTACGGTAATAGTCATTTTTCCATCTGCCGACATCGAGTGTACCAAGCTGGGCCATGATCTACGGGTGCCAGCATCTCCATAAGCAGACTTGCCCGCTATTTGCACTCTTACTGCGTATATGAAACTATCGATAACTGCGACTGGGAGTATAATCGGCCACAGAGGGAAGAGCGAAACAGTGATGGCAGTCTTCTTCAAGTTTCTCCAGACACCATAGGCATAGAAGGGCGCCTGGATCGAAGCCCAAAGCACCTTCTCAAAAGCCCATAGATATAAGCCGACGATTGGTACTTGGCGCAGTGCACTGTACAGTGCACTGAAAAAGTACAGTGCGATGTACACCAGCACAGTAATATAGTTAGCCATATTGGCAGATTTCCGAAAAATTGTGTAAGGTCATGGTTGAAGTAGACAGCGCACACGATTTGTGAGGCAGAATTGACGAGTTCACGAAACTGTCTTTGTGCTCGTTGGCATGGCAAGAAGAATGCGCTTTTCTGACGTACGAATATCGCGTTGTTCACGCGCGCAGTCCACAGTTCATCGCGAAATCTCTCACTTTCACGTTTCTCGCCGCTGTGCCACAGTCAATAAGTGCAAGATGTGGTTTGAAACTGACGAACTGTATATGATCCGTTGGTCTTACATAATTCGACCTATCAGTAAAAGTTATTGCAAATAACAACCTGCTTTGGAAGAGACAGAATCAGGGCTTTTCGAAACAAAAAGACCATGTGTCGGATACTCGACGTAGTGAACTTTTGATCCGAGTGTATATACACCTATCTAAATCACGCCTTGCATACTTTTGCGTTCCATTAAATCTGAAATCAACTTATATAATTACTCGAAGTATAGCGAAGAAAGTGGACGTCCCTATGACTCAGTGAAAACAAAATGAGAGCCTGATAAGGGAGCCGTCATTATTTACGGCCGGGGGGTCAAGAGGAATGTCATCGGAAACGCCGAAATATCGAATGACCCCTCGCGCCCGTCAACCATGATGAATTTGAATAACCCTCTCTCTAAGGCCAAGGCAAATAAAAAGTTTCTTATCCTCGTGCGCGTCAATTTAGACCCGCCGCGTCAACCGGTTTTTTCTGCTCATGGTCGAGGAAATATAAAATGGAAAAAATTACGCGACGGTAGTGCATAACACAGTGCTGTATAAAAAACAGAACTGTGAACAAAATAACTCAACATTCGATTCAGAACTGTCCACATATGTCGCTGTGATGTTAAGCTGTCATAACTGTGCATTGCTTAAACCGCAGAACTGTTGCTATACAAAACTACTAAAGCATCTCTGCTGTGCATTTATCTCTGAGCGTATTTCTAAGATTTTTCTTGATTTTTTTTTTTTTGCACGTTCTTGATGATTGAAGAATGAAAAATTAGAAAAAAACACCTACGTCACCGCATAATTTTTCAATATGTATAGGTTGAGAAACAAACGTTTTATTTTTCGCGGCCTAACACAGAAATTTTGACTGCCCCCCCCCACTTAGAAAAGTTAAATATCAATACATATATTTGTAAAATTTACAACAATACAGCAATAGTAAAGGCCTTTCAACTCCTGAAGTACCCTGCTAGATTATCATTAGTTATCTGATGACGGTTGAAAAACAGATATTTTATTACTTTTTTTGCACGATCAGTGTTTGAGTCACAATATTAAACAACCAAACAATTATAATACATTTTATAAAAAAACAGTTCTCAGTTTGCGTGAGATTGAAGACCAAAGAATATGCAGGAATGGAAAGTCTGCGACCTTTTTGTGTCATTTGCAAAATCTTAGATTTCTGCAGACGATATTAGAGGACCATCAGTCAGAGTCAGTATTTTTTAATCCATTCATTATTTGTTTGCAACCTCGCCAGCCATGAGGAAATTTCTCCAGCTGCCAACATCTAATGAAAAGCATGAATACGGTATAGTTAAAGGGGGGTGGTCGTCGGAATTGCGCGTGTGCGACGTTCTTGTTTACAAACAATGTATTTCATGCGTGATATCTATATGCATCACTTCAACATAGCTGCAACATATAAATTTTATAATATTTATTGTTAACAAGCATGTTTCATCTTTCATTAATCGACAATATACCCTTGATACAGTATTTACATCGGTCGTAGGGATCTCTGGCAACCTTTGAGCAGAGTTCCGACGACCACCCCATTTAAAGGTATACAGTCACCTGTAATCTAAATATGCCCATATATGGTCATATTACGGTATAGCATGAATACGGTATATTCAAAATATTCATGAATACGGTATTCAAAATGTCCATGTTAGGGCACTGTTTTTAAAAAGCGGCCACCCGCTTAAAATCTGTGATTGGTTAGATTTTCTCTTTCCATGGTAACTGTGGCAAAATTGGAACAGGTGACAGTATACCTTTAAATGTCAAAATGGTTATTTAACTGGGAAGTGAATTAAAATACACGTTTTGGTGATAATAAAGGGTGAATTCACAACAGTTCAGTTTGTCCTAGACTACAATGTTGCAGTGTGACGCAATTTGTGAGTTCTCTTGCATTTGTTTTTTGTTTGCTTTTTTTACTAAGTATAAAGTATTAGAACACTCCAAGGGGAGAGCACGAGAGGGGGATACCTCTCGCATCGAAAATTTTGAGAAATTGATGTGTGCAACGGTGCAATGTCAGAGGTGTTTCAATTTATTTTTCACCAAAAATGGAGTACCCCTTCTTTCTCTCAACATTTTGAGCAACCTCCCATGTAGCTCTCAATTTTTTGAGTGACCCCCTCAGATTCCTCCAACCCCCAGGCCATAAATAATAACGGCTCCCTAAGCTGAAGATAATGTTTGAACATGTGCTGTGGCCTTGCAAGGTGCCACGTCATCCGATCCATACGAGTACTAGTTTTATTTGCTTCAACATTCTAAGGTGTTAATCACATGAAGATAGGACTTAAAACTTTGGATTTCTGAATTACACCAGACGCCCTCTTTCAGTCTTTGTCAAACAAAGCAATGCCTGATGGGAAAACAGACACATGTCATATTGCTACGTGATTTCTGTGACCAGTCGCTCAATGCATGTTAACCATATTGTCACCTCGTGCCTCGGGGAGAGATATTCGGATTCTCAAACTTTTACAACTTTTCTGATATACCACTTGTGGGAGTTACTTTTAAAGCTCTCGGTGTAAGAAAACTTTCACCGGCTTACTTTTTCGAAATCCTAAAATTTTATTTTTTTCTCCATAGAGATGACACAGGGATGGCGGTGATTTTGAATTTTAAATATCGATAAATCTAGGGTTATTTGTTTCTCTAGTACCAAAATTTGTCGGTTCTCCCCGATTTTTATTCTTGATTTAGTGAGAGAATGACTGAAAGTTTCATCAAAGAAAGTTTGAGCAAAAGTTTAAGTCTTTCATTTTCGGGATGCATAATACCTTAACATCGTTAGTTTGGTTGAAATTGCTATGTTTCTTTTACGGCAGAAACGAACATTTTTGGATTCAAGGATTAAGTGATCAAAACTACGCGTATTTGGGGAAAAAAGAATGAATTATCGAACGTTTGAGCGAGAGACTTCTGTTCCTATTTTCGGTAGACCACCAACTGCCATATTTGAATATTGAAGTAGTCGCCAGATATTGTATCTTGAAAACTGCATCTTTTGAAACACAAACTGATGTCTCCAGTCCATGAAGAAACGAAAATACTATTACGGAGGTCAAGTAAACCAAATAAAAGAGTTACTTGTCGGGGAAGACATAATATCAATAGAATGCTGGTGAGGGGTAGGGAGGGTAGAAATACACTGATAGTGGGCGGATGGGAACAATTTTAAAATCGACGAGGGTGGCCAGTTGCAAACTATTTAACAGTTGCAAACTTTCCCTCATCAGAAGGTTCATTTTGTTCATGAACCTGAAAGTTACGCCTTAGAGTCTGGCTGATCTCACATAAATGTGCATTCACCTCCAACCCCCATCAGACTGCGCTAAAATATCAACAAGTCACGTATTGTTAGTTGAGTACTGTATCAAAGTACGAGTTTTGGTTTTGAACAAAGAAAAACAATCACATTTTGATGCGAAAACTAAACTGGACCAAGGCATGCAGTTGCCAGTGCACTGGACGGGGGGGGGGGGGAATCCCCTCACCTGTATTTGATCGTCCAAAGAGCATTTTTATGTTCATTCTTCAGATTATTTAATATATTTTGTCGGATAGAACTTTTATTATGTTGAAACCCCTACCACAGCATATCGCACTTATGATACTAAAACCTGGGTAATGTGAATTGAATAGTGCATGGTTTTACATGTTTAACGCAAGATACGCTCGTCCGAAAGAAGTACTCGCCAACTCGTGTTCGTTTCAGTCGAGTCCAGCTTGGGCCAAAATAAATAAATAAATATATAAATAAATAAATAAATAGTACTGTTCCGATAACATGGTTTTCAAAAATAGGGTAGGTAGGTCGGCAGGATTTTTTTTTCCAAAATATTTTTATTTTTGAATATGCATTTTTCAGGGGTTCAGGGCGGTCAAACACTGCCAACAGCATTTCCAGAAAAATGTATCATAGTTACATGTAGAAGGGGGAAAAGAGACATCCTCATTCAAGCAAAAATCAAATACGGAGTATCGAACGCGTGATTTTACGGGGTTTTTCTTTCTTTCTTTTACTTATACGTGTTTACGTAGCTTAAAAAGTTTAAGGTCGGCAGGTAAAATATAGGGTAGGTCGGGTTATTGGAACAGCATATTTTTTGCTCGGCTTTACCTGCACGTCATTTTAATGTTTTACAATAACATGGCAGTTGACGCACTATTGACGTAGTATTATGGAAGACTTTGTTTTGGGTAAAAACAAAAAACAATAAGACTAATTCATAAATTGTACTACATTTTAATTTAATGGTAATGCGTATACTTTTCATTGAATATGTCAGTTCATTGCAGAATCTTGGTTGCAAATATTACGCCTAAAACCACATATATCGGTTAGCCAATCCGGGCAGAGAGAAGTTAACCACCTGGTTTGATCGTCTGCGACCTGTGGACCTATCGTTTGCCCCGCCGTTACCAGATACGGCCGGCGCTGGCACGGCTCTATTGCGTTCTTCCTCTTGTCCATCTGGATTTTCTCTGTCATCATGTTCTGCCTGATCGTCTTCCGCTGGTCGGTCGCGACCGTCGACTGCTATTCGCATCTCACCATCGTTTGAGACCCGTTCCAAAATGTCGATCCTATTAGCAATAGCATCGATACGTTCGACGCATATGTCGATCGAATGTCTCCTTGCGTGAAACATTCTTTCTTCGCCGACACGCATTTGTCCTAGCATGTATCTGAATTTCTCGGTCAGACTAGACTGCATTCTGATCAAACTTTTCGTGATGTCATCTATGAGGATCTCTCTTCTCCGGAAATAGTCCGTAGTGACGTCGCCTGAATTTTCCTCATTCGCCTCCGTAGGAAGACCAACCGAGCTATTGTCAATCGTTCCGTTGATGCAACGTACAATAGAGTACAGAATACGGTAAAAGCAGGCAATTGGCAGGCAACATAGCAAAATAAGTATATCAAATATTAAACTTATCAGTGAATGCAAATCGGCGACAATGGTGTTGACACTAACGAAAGGCCCTCTACGGTCAATTTGTAGCCTGTTGTCGGGGTCCAACGTTTTCTGCACGGTTTCGCTCGATTCACGGTCGGTCATCTCGGTGTCGCCGGCAGCGTCATCGGACCGGAAATAATATGCCTAATGATCGGCCTCAGCGGGAAGAGAGCTATCGCCAAAACGATGGTGACAGAGTTCTTCAGACACCATGGGCATGGGAACGCCACCTGAATCGAAGCCGAAAGTGCTGATTTAGCGAAACAGTCTTTGTGCTCGTTGTCATGGCAAGTAGAATGCATTTGGTTCTCGCGCACAGATCTCGCGTTCCCCGCTTATCTTCTCCCGTTCTGTTTCCCCCGCTATGTCATTCCATCTCCAATAGCGCTGATCGCAAATGACGTCCCTGTTCTCTCTCATTAATATGCATAAATAAACATTTGTCCGCATTTTCCGCATAAACGACGAAAATAAAACCTGCGAGTGTTAGAATGGCTATTTAGCGTCACACTTATTCGTATGAATTGATGACTGAGACTACAAGCTGCAACAACAGCTGCACATACAACGACAAAATTATATTTGTCCGAATTTCAGCATATTTGTCCGAAAGTCGCGCGCGTGCAGCTATATTTAGTAACAAACCCGAAATCGCGATCAACGCTATTATAAATGTCGCATAACTTGAACGATATCACGTGCTGGTATGAATTTAAGCCCAACAGAAACCAACTAAAAGCAAATAAAATCATTGTGTGCACCGACAGAATCGTGCTGTTTCGAAAGTCACCCGAGTAACTTTAAAGGGGCAGTCCCGAATCCCTGGTTTTCAGATTAGTTCTTGTTGACATTGAGTACTTACATGGTGTTAACCCTTTAATTTCCGTTGTAATTTTTAAAAAGTAAGTCAATGTTCTTTCACATACAGCTGATAAATGACCTGCACCGCGCCTTTTAGTGTTCGAGCTTGAGATTATTCACATATGTTGTTCAGACATACAAAATGGCGATTTTAAATGTGCATAAGTACAGCGTTTGCTTCTGTGTGATCTTCTCGGTACCTCGGGGTTTTTTTTTCAATCATGGCTTGAGCCGAAATGCGTCAAAACGTCAGTCCTCCATCCCCGATTCTCGTTGCATCAGCGGTGGTGTACATTGACTGTTTACATAATGTTCGTCCTGCGTTCTCTTTCGAAAGTTGTGTTTAGTAAATCAATTTGTTTGGCCACAAAGCTAACAAACAAGAAAAATCTTTGATAACATAACACAACATCAGCAGATGTCAATTTTTGATAACAGTACCGCTTAGATATACCACAGTACAATAAATTACCCACAATTCAGTTTGATTTGTACACACGACATTGGAATTTTTATAACTTTTTAAGAACTGCCTGAAAGCAATAATATAAAACCTCTAGATACTTGATTAATTATATCTACTGAAAGTACGATTAGATATTTCAGTATAAATTTCAAAGAAACCATTCTAAAAATGCCATACTTTTAGGTATCAAGTTATGACAAACTGAAGGGGTCATTCTCTGAGGAAACTTAGCATGCAAATTTCTTTTGTCTTTCTGTTTGGAAAAAATCAATATCCTTTTGTTTCATAAAACAGGTGCATCTAGTCTCCCTACTTTTCATTACATTATTATGTATGGCTGAAGACACAATCCGTGGAATATTTTACAAAAATGCTATCTCCTCTCTCAATCAAGCATACTTTTCTAAATCATTTAAAATGGGAATTGAGAAGAATGGTGTCCTAAAAAGTACGATTTCAGAATTTAAAAAACTAGTCTGTGAATTTGTCTAAACATGGGAGACACAGTAGATTCCACTGCGGAGTTTCCGTGAGTACAAATCATGATGAATTATGGGAAATCTCCAGTACTTTGTATACTAATGGACCAGGAATAATCGTTGTAGCGGACAATCTAGATCAGGGGAATCTTTCACTTGGTGCTGTAAGACTTACCAATCCTTGCATACTTTCTCAAACTAGTTGCAAAGTGAAAACAATAAACAAACAAACACACCGTTCCTCTTCTCAGTACTCTACAATGGAATATGTAGCTCTTACATTTTTTACAACCGAGACAAAAACACAACCAGATAGCCATGTGCTGCCAATGAGAAAGAAGACTCACAGACCTATAAATATCGTGAAAAATAACTTCCGTAGTCTGTCTGTGAATTGTACTTTATGTGTCTTCCTTTATTACTGAGTTATATTTTAATCTATCATCAATGAGAACTGAAATTTAAATGCTTGTTAAATACTGAAAGTCTTTTTTGTTGTTTTGTTTTTTTCCTGGAGAAGACCAGTGTACATGATCCAATATTGGAAATCCAATTTACATATCAAAATCTGGCTGTTACATTTCTAACGAGTAAAGAAAGTATCACAAGGTGAAAGTTTACATTCTTATAGTATCGAGAAGTACAATGGAGAACTTTACAAGCCTGACATGTACATGAACTTTTATTCGTTGTTTGCAAGATGTGTGACGTCATCCATGGCCAGCTTTTTAAAATCATTCAAGACAACAATAAATTAGAGAAGTTGTATAAGGTAACGAATAAATGTAATAAAGATTTAGAAGCCTGAAATGTACACAACTCCATCAAAACAGTCAAAACCATACCTGATATACAGGAGGATAGAGATACGCCATGTTGAAATCACGTGACTTCTGTGCATGGTCGGTATGCGCGTGTGCTATGTATATATATATATATATATATATATATATATATATATATATATATATATATATATATATATATATATGCACAATTGTTACACACTTGAATATTATCATGCGGGGTTATGAAAACATGCCTACGAGACGAAACTCTGCGAGCTTAACCCATGAGCGCTTTAATTTTTCCCGCCAAAATGTAGTGCAACATTTTACCAATTTTTATGAATTTTTCTGGAATATTTTTGATAATTTTGACCAAATGGACATCACCATTCATTGCTACAGTCTGTTTTCAAAAATTTTGGCAAAAAATCTGAGAAAAATTGACTGGGCTGTATCTTTTAAAGGGGACAAAAATAAACTTAAGTGCTAAAAGGGTTAATGTTAAACTCCTCCATTCCCCTGAACGAAACTTAGTACTTCAAAATTCCGACGACGTAATTATTTTAAGACTTCCACCACAGTACGTGAAATTGCTAAACTAGGCTGCTGAAAGTTTAAACTTGTGGTAGATTATTTTAGAAACGAACGTTCAAGTTCAAAATATGGTCGATGATCGTGATTGAATGTCACGCGTGCGTGTACACGGTTTCCATGGTGTAACCGTGTCATAGAGTCGTTGTGAATTTTGCACACTATGAAACGAACTATGGCTTCCCTTCCGTCACATTTTCGATCGCCAATCAAGCTCCATATTGGAGTTATAGCAAAAGAACGAACAGAATCCCGCTCTACAAAGATAAGTCCATCCTCGGATAACATATGATATTTATTGTCATAATTTGGGGCCAATGAATTAACAGAGTCGTTGTATTGTGAAAGACACAAACTGGTGACACGTCAGTCTTCAGAAGAACGGCATTTTTTTTAATGTTATGGAAACACAATAAAGCCAATAAAGTAATTTAGGTAGTATGCGCCTCGAAAGTGAAAGACTTAAACTTTTGCCCAAATTTCTTCAATGAATCTTGTAAGCATGATCTTCCAAAATCAAGAATGCAAATCGGGGGTCACCGTGTAAATTTTGGTACTGGAAAAACAAATGACCCAAGATTTACCGATATTTGAAATTCAAAATGGCCGCTATCCCTGTGGTTAACACAGTGGAGAAAAAAAAATCGATTTTCGAAAAAATGACACGGTGAAAATTGTTCTTACACCAAGAGCTTTGCAATGAGCCACGACAAATGGTAGATCAGAAAAAGAATTGTAACAGTTTTAGAGTCCGAATATCTGTCCTTGAGGCGCATTCTACCATAACGTAGAACACAAACTGGCCTCCATGGAAACGTCAATATACTAGTTCTTAGCAAAGTTTAATGTACGAATAATCTGTTCTAATTCAGGAAACTCGGTGAGTGTCAAAGGGTCGTATGTCATGATTTTGAAGTAATGCTTTTTAATGTCTGAATTGTTTTTTCTCGTGGCAACTCACAAATCCTGCCATGGTGCTATTACACAAGCTGGTATTGGTCCCATCGAAACACTTGATTTGAAGTGAGAGGGTCGAAGTTCAAGCTACTCACCACGACGTGGTACGTTGCCGAGTTTCTCCAAGTTGATACGTTGCTGCTTACACGGGGTCACCGTTACTGTCAATTCAACAAGCAAAGGACCGTGCAATAATTTAATGGATAAAACAGACATGAAACTGACCAAAATTGACGTTTTTGAAATAAAATACTCGTTTCTTCATTGTGTATGAACCAAAATATTAACCATTACATAGCGGGGTGTGTACTCTAAACGGAGTTTCTTGATGTCCGTGCAGTTAACTGGACATATTCCAGCAGACAATGAAAAAAATTCAAATTTCAGGCAAATTTCAAGGCAAAAATTGGCACTTGCTCGGTTCTACCAAGTACGGTCAAAACAAAGATGTAAAAGATAATCAGAAAAGCAGAGAGAAATCGGGAAGGAGCATATTATACCTGCACACTAAACAATAGTTCTTGAACTTCAAACAAACCATGTATTTGCAAACAAATACAAGTACAAGACCACTTAACTGGTGTTCAATCTCGAGAGCAGTGATAAATTATACTTTAAGCACAGAATCAACATTTATAGGTACTTGTAATGACAGTAACATGTGTGATTTAAACACAGACGACAGGGGAAATAACAGCTAGACTAAGTGAACCGAGATATCTCACTCTGTATGTACTTGGGTGAGCTGAGAGCAGACTATTACACAGTTAGTCGCAGTCCCTCCACCAAAGTTGGAGGTACTGTGTGCTAGCTTACAGTCTGAGCACCATAGACAGTAGAGGGGCCCACTCTGCTGTCTATCTATGGTTTGATCGACGTTCTTCAAACATGGTCCAGTTTATTTATGTCAGCTCGGAAAAGTTCGTTATTCTAATGTCTACGGTAATTCCCCCGAGAAGGAAAAAACGAAACAAACAAAAACGACAGCTGGATTCTTTTTCTGATTTTTTCCTATCGCTACGAGACCTGCGCATCGTGTCTCGACACCCTCCCCTCCCCCCCCCACACACAACCTAAATGATTCATAATATCGTATGAGAAAAATTAATGGACTCAATGGACTCAGTGTGGCTGCTCACTTCATATATCCACAAGTGTTAGTGGTATCTCATCTTAAAGTGGTGATGATGGGGAGGGAATGAAATAAACAAAACAAGACAAAACAAACAAACTCGCATCGTTACAATGGGTTTTTCAACTGTGAAGAACTAAATACAAATATATTTTTCTATATCTTGGTCTAACTATACATTTTGCAATTTCTCTGCGTTAAACAAATACTATACATGTTTGGGCCATCAAGAAACTAACAGCAGGAGGACAATTCGAAAATGATTCCTACTTGATAAAAACAAATGAACTTTCTCAAAATTTAGCTCAAAGACAGGATAAATATCAATTTTGTTGTCAATAAAAGGGACAAAGTCGGCCATTATTCATGAGTTTTGTTTGATACGAGATATTACTTATATTTGTCTGACATGTTGAAAGATAATGAAGGGCGACCATGCATATATTCGACCCCGGTTTTTAGACACGATACATGAAACCATCGCGAAAATGAATTCATGGTCATAACCATGATTCATTTTTGCGACGGTTTCATTTAATTTGTCTAAAACCGGGGTAAAATATATGCATGGTCACACATTTGTTATCTTTCAACATGTCAAACAATATAAGTAGTATCTTGCATAAAAAAATCATGAAAAATGGCCGACTTTGTTTCTTTAAAGGGATCGATTATGTTACTGAATATACAATGAAATGACTTATTTTTAACTGAGTATTGATTTAATTGCTGTCGATCACTACAAATTGTGTCATGTGTCTCAACTCAACTTTACTTTGCCTTGCTTGAAATACAATGTTTTACCAAATTCTACTGGAAGATGGTGACCAAGAAAATGTTAAAATGATGCAATTTAAGAATAGTAGCTTTCAAAGTTCGTTGAAGTTGTCACTCGTTCAGGAATGAGTACATAGCAATAAAATGGGCTTCGCAAGGTTGCAAGGTTTCGTGACGATGAAGCACGTCGTGCAGCGACGCTGCCGTCTGTTCACACATATTATACATATCTATATTTCTTGATGGAACCATTACCGGTGTCGGCCACGACAAAACATCCGTCACCCAAGGTGACGAGGCCGTGCGGCTGGTCTAACTTGTTCTCTTCCGTATCGCTGTCGATGCACGTGACGAACGTGCCCTCGATCGTGTACACCGTCACCCTGTTGGCGCTGTCGCTGACCAATACGTGGCCCGAGCGGTCCCTGGCGATCCCCATCGGGTGGTCCAGCCGACCGCGACCGTGCCCGCTGATGCTGAAGTAGCGAAGGAAGTGGCCGTTGCTGGAATAGACCGTCACCCGGTGATTCTCGCTGTCGGAAACGTAGACGTACCCGGACTTGTCGACGGCGAGGAAGGTCGGGCCTTTGATACCATCTGAACCCTTCCCGGGTTTGCCGATTCTCTGCTGCAGCTCTCCGTCGGGTTGGAAAACAAAGATGCAATTGGAGGCGCTGTCAGCGACCAGGACGTTGTCGTGTCGATCAACTGCCACACCGCACACGTTTTTGAGTTGGCTACTCTTGATTTTCGACAGCACTTCTCCGTCAACGTCACAGGTGTAAATGGCGTTCCCGACCTGGTCGCTCATGACTAAGCTCCCGGAAGAGTCAAATGCTATGTCGTAGGGACTGAAGGGCAGTTCTATCTTTTCTTCGTACTCTAGCAAGCTATTGAAAACGACAACCCTCTTGTTTCTCGGATCCGTGACATACAACTTCCCATGGTGCATGGCAACGCCGGTAGGGTCCCCGAGGTTGCCGCAGTCGAACTCACTCCCGTCGACTTCGTTTTCAAACTCGTTGTGGGCCACGTCGAATTTGAACGGACTGCCATTGATGTTGCGGCCGGACAACTTCACCGTCAAGATGTGCCACCCGGGCACCTGTGGACGGAACTCGCAGCGATAGGTGCCGCTTCGGGTGCTTTTAAGCTGGCACGAAAGTATGATGTCGTCGGGGTCATGAAGCTCGGCCCTGAAGGCGTGGACGGCGTGTTTTTCGAGTTGTTGGTCCCCGCCGAAACTCACCAATATGATGCCGTATCTTTGTCCGCAGACGACAGAATCTTCCTCATCGGGTTCGATAATGGTTGGCGGGATGTAAGAGTTTACTCTCACCTCCCCCAGGTGCGCGATGAGGTCGTAAAAAGTATTGATTTTAGGATTGTCGGTCACAAACTTCAGAGCCGGGTCGTCACCTCTTCTGGACTTCCGATGCTTGGCATCGACTCTTGACACCACGAGGTCGTTCATCCGCGACGCGACTTGCCCCATCATAGCAACCACATCGGGACTGCCCTCGGTTTTCAGCGTGTCTCTGGAGATGCTTCGAGCCAGCTCGAGGTTCTGCACGGATTCTTGGAGTTGTTTCTCGCTTTCTTCAAGCATTTCCTCTTTTAGTCTTCTTGCGGCCTCCAATTTGGTTTCCATCCTGCGTCTTTGCTGATGGAGCGATCTCGATAGATGGTCGAAGAGTCGTTCCAGGTCGCGCTCGGCGCTGTTTTTGTCCCTGTCGATTTCACTTTTTTCTTCGTCTAGATATTCGAGGTACTTCCTGAGAAGCTTGCTGCGTTTATTCATATCGTGTTGGAGTTTGTGAATGCTTTCTCGGTAGTGCTTCCCAGCTGTGGCGAGTTTCACCACGTCGTGCCCTCGTCCAGGGACGTGCTCCTGCTCGCTGCACCTCACGCACGTGGCGACTTTGCACGTGCGGCAGAATTTGCTCACTTTCTTCTTGTGCTTGCGGCAGACGACCATGCGCTTGTAGCGCTCCAGCTCGAAGTTCTCGCCGAGGTCTGCCATCGATATCAGGCCGTGTCGTCGGAACGGAGCAACGCGCTTGTGGGCGTCGGTGCACTTGTCGCATAGGAACTGCAGGCATTGCTCGCACCAGCTCACGGCGACGGAGTTGTCGGTGCAGTTCTGACACTTCGTCTCGCCATCGCTCTCCCCCTGGGCGATCTCCTCCAACCTTCGCTGCAGAACCAAGACGTTCTTTGGTAACCCATCAAATCCGTTCGATGCAAGTGTGATCTTCTCTTTGCACACCGGACATTTCACTTCACCCTTCTTTACGCCAACGCCGTACGACCTGGTCAGACAACCTCGACACACTGTGTGCAGGCAGGGTAGTAATTTCGGATCGGCGTAATTCTTCTTACACACCGGACACGTTTTGTCGCTAAAATGCTCGTCGAATTCTTCGTTCTCGTCGCTATCAGACATCATTTCCCCAAATTAACGTTTCAGCACTAGTTAAACGTGACAGGGAGCTGCTCGACAGTCTAACTGACCGTGGCGATTTTGAGTTTACGTTTAGTAAAGCCCTGAGTTACTAGGCGATGGTGTCCCTAGTTAACCCCCTTTGCTTTCCGGGGGTGCCTATACTAGAATGCCCAGACTCATCATGGACACGGTACCCTTATCAGCAGCATTGTCTTTTTGGTAAACATGTCACTCAACACACGTTTTGACCTCAAGGCAATAATATACTGAAACTCGGGTAGTAAATTTGACCAAGGTATCTATTTTGAAATATTTGTGGACAGTTTGACCGGCAATTTTTTTTTTATAAAAAGGCGCTTCAAAATGCTTGACTACTGAAATCGGAAGGCGTCCAAGGACTATTGCACGACATTACAACATGCAATTCACGATAATCTATTTGTACCATGTTCAACATTATTTGAAAATACATACTGCTCTTCGTCACCAGTCGACCAATACTGTGTCAATGGGAACAGTCTGTGTTTTGGTCACTTCCACCAGCCTGATCTTGAAGAGACGATTCGGCAGCTTTATCCATAAAGGAGCTCTCCCCCGTGAAGGGGCCTGACTGAAACACGGCGACCTGAGTGGTAACGATGAGCAGAACTCATGTTGACAACACGGTGAACGTTCGGAATTAGTTTAAATCCTGCCAACAACTCCAATTATTTTAGGCACGTTTTTTACAAGGTTTTGTGTTTCTGTAATTTATCACCGCATACCAACCTAACGCAGCAAACAACACAGTGATATAAGATAAAAGATTTTGTAACTTAGTAACCAAACATGTGTTAATTACTGTGATTATAATTCTTCAGGTGACGGCACACAGCCTAGAGAACGGTGACGAAGTCCATATCAGATCAATCCGTGGCCATTTTTAATCAGTCTGTCCCCTGTCCATACCTATTAAATGGCAATTTTGCACTTGAATCGACGGGTGTGCGACCAGTTCGGCGCTACTAATATATACGCATTTGATTAATTTCGTGGTGACTGTCACCCCCCTAGTTTAAGTCTTGGTGGTTGCTGTCGACATGGTGTTCTCTCCAGCACTTATTAAACCATCGCAGATCAATCAATACTAGAGCTCTCCAAGCGAAATCCTGCAACAATACAAAGCTATTCTTCACCCAAACTTGACAAGTTTATGAAGGTCACATGAAATTTTAGGAACGGTCCAAAAAATCTCACAGGTCACTGTTATCCTGATTACTAGTATTTCATGCCTGACAAAAGGTCTAATCCTATTCCCCCTCCCCCAATAGCGTTAACACAGGGATGGCGGCCATTTTGAATTTCAAATATCGGCAAATGTTAGGTATTTTGTTTCTCTAGTACCTTACTTTGCACGGTGATCCCTGATTTTTATTCTTGGTTTGGTGAGAGAATGTTTGAAAGTTTCATTGAGGAAAGATTGAGCAAAGGTTTAAGTCTTTCACTTCTGAGGCGCATACTACCTTAACCGTGAAGCTTATAGAAGAAATTCGGATATTGTTGACCTTACCGCTCATTGGTTGTCGATCGGTGAGATATCTCCTCCCGAAAGTTGAGATCTCGTACGATGTTATGAATCAATGTTACCAAGGTGATTTCCAAACGATGATAATTTATCAAGGTTTTATACGCCACCCCCTGCTTCAAACGTGAACTGGCGCCTTACTGAATGTTGTGGTCAGCTAACATGTATAAAAGACACGGAACATAAAAAATATTAACAAGAAACCAAAGCCCAGCAGAAACAAAATTCCTACAGAATAAAAAAAAACATGACAAAAAGACAAAGTTGCAACGAAATGCAACCATTACAAAATATAAAGCACTGCCAAGTTAACTTTGAAAAACTAAGAGTATGATTTCTTTTTCATTGTAGATGTTGTAGTTAACAATAGTATGTGGACAAATAAATACGATGAGAAAAGCTTTTTAGTCTTTGAAGAAGTAAGGAGGCCATGGTAATTGAAGTATTGTCATTTCTTATCTATGTATGTATCTAAAATATTCCATAACGATTGACGTTAAGGTAAAACACGCCTCGGGGACAGATAGTTGGACTCTCAAACTTTTATAGTTCTTTTCTGCTATACCACTTGTTGGAGTTCATTTTAAAGCTCTTGGTGTAAGAAAACTTTTCACCGGCTTAGTTTTCCGAAATTCGAAAATTCTATTTTTCTCCATATAGTTAACACAGGGATGGCGTCCATTTTGAATTTTATATATCGGTAAATCTTGGGTTGTTTGTTTCTCTAGTTCCAAAATCTGCACGGTGACCCCCGATTCTATTCTTGATTTTACAGGAGAATGGTAAAAAGATTCCTCGTGGAAAGTTTGAACGAAAATTTAAGTCTTTCACTTTCGAGGCGTATACTACCTTAAGATTCATGAAGACATCTAAGAGTTACTGACCAAGCAATGAAGACAGATTATATGTTTATCAAACGCTTCAAGAAAAACTGCTGACTCAGCATTTACCTCGAAATCTAGCATCGCGACTCCAAGTTTTGAATATAATTTATCAAAATGACCTCTCGTTTGAGTCTTTTGTGAAAGTTTCGAGAAAATGGCAATTACAATGCCATTGATACACGTATAATGTCATTAGCTTACACTGAGCAACTCATTGCGGATTCCTGTGATGTTATACTTACCCGCCAAATAAACCGAAACGACGCTTGTGTTAAAGCGTACAGAACAGTTGCAGCTGCCGTACTACAGAGTACACGGAAGTCCCTCCATAAAATATACTTACTCGTTCATTCATCGTGGAATACAAGCTGCATATTACTCGCATGTTTTATGGTTACACAAAATATCACGCCCACTTCTTTGCTATAATTCGCTGGGCAAGTGGAAACATTACGCCTTACAAAGGCAACGAGCCAAAAGTTGCCTTCATAATTTCTTGTTCTTCCTCAAACGTGTTTTTGCCACCTGCTAACGACGGGGCACTGAGGTTCTAAAAATTACATGGCCTCCTTCAAAGTTCACACCGACAGTAATATGGCGCCATTTATCAAGTACTCAAACATTTAACAAGTGCTACAAAATGCGGTTCGTGACATGTGAACATCGGCGATAGCGCTGCCCATCGTTGGACACTGATTTTAGCGTGCGAACTAGTCATCATTGTCGAGCCGAGATCGATAGGGTGTTAGACACGATTTAATGCTTTCTGGCCAACAATCACATATTTCGTCTGCTACTTGCACAACGTCATGTGACTAATAATATGAATATAACAGCCATTGTCCATTTCTGAAAACCCTGTAAATAACAATTACGCCTTCAATATTTCACTTAAATAACAGTAATATATATCTTGGCTTACGACCATAGCGACTATGATTAAGCAGTGTTTGGCGTGCATGGCAACTGGATATAGGCACATGCTGTTCTACAATTTTATTTACGAACCGCTGGATCACTGTAGCTATGCATGCAGTAGATCTTTGGCGTTCGCTTGGTAAAGGACAATGTCAGCTTAAATTACATCAGTATCGTGCAACAAAAAGAAAAGGGGGGGGGGGCATGATTCAGATACTCGAGCGACAATCTTAAAAGAGCTCTGATATACTGATGAAACTATTCACTGCTGACCTATTTTGATAAAGAAGTCATTGGACTCACACTTGAAGTCTGTAAAACGTATTTAAAGTTTCATATCACTTCTGTCTCGTAAAAAAATTATTAAAATACACGATCGATAATGGACGCCAAAAAGGAAGATAACGCAATGTGTCGAGGTCACATTCTTTTTAACATGTGACTGCGTCAGGCAGGCTGCCTCAAGCTGTCACAGGCCGTCTCTGCCCGCAAAAAAATGAATATCTTGAAACACCTGTAAAACAGTTTAACGATAATGTATAGTGTAACATCAGCTCGATTCGAGGCGAAATGATGACACCTGACTGGAAGAGTAAAGATGTACTTCAACCACGGTCAAATGTAAATCATCACCCTCAACGATAACGAAAGTCGTCGTTTGCCTTTGTTCTTGCCCCCCCCCCCCGCCGTATTCACTATTCTTTGAAGTCGATAACCTGTAAAAGAAAAGACAAAATTACGTTTTCGTCGATTCACTGACGTCAAATAAAAAAATATTAACAAGATGTAGGGCATAGTTTAAATATTTTGGTATACGGTGTAAGCAATCATCCACTCTGGGGAAATAATAAATTACACAGATGTAGCCCTTGTATTTTCACGTGAAGTTGGCTGTGATTTCACTGAAGTAATCGACATTTTCAACGATTCAGTTTAATTGCCATTGGTAAGGTGTCAGCGAAAGTCGATTAATTTCAACTTGAAGGGCGCAATCAAACATATATCTATCTTTGAGTCGCAAAATGCATTGTAAACGCAGACTTGCTGAATGTAAACCAATGCGACATAAGAGTTCACCACAGGACAAGCAAATTTGTTCGGTCTTTTAAAATTTTATCGTCCACAGCCCGAGAAACACATTCATTTAAAGGCTATGTCAATTTTGATAGGATTTAAGTTTTGCAATAATTGGAATGACGGCAAATAACCGATAGCTAATCTAAACTTATCCGCGCACATGTACTCTTTTGAAAGTGTGAAATCCTGGTCTACTTAAGAGAATGAAAAACACCTGCTAAAATGTACGCGGGAGCAAATTTTGACGTATCAATGACATTTTATTAACATCAATTTTTCAAGTGTCATGGAGTAGCGGAATGACGCTTTAACATATCAACGTTGTGAGACAGGCTCATACAGTCTGCAAATTTATGTTTAATGGGCTTCTTTCGTTTTTCCTTGTCAAGATACCCTTGACAACTAAGTTGAGCCTTGCTTACAGAGATTATTTCTCAACGAAGTTCTCAACTATTTATTAAAAGCAACTTTGCGTCGTGTTTGGAGGATCAAGTTGTGGTATAAAGGGTCATGAGTGGGTCGCTTTATTTACTGCCAGTCAATTAGAACATTATCAACTGGGGTATGAGATCAAACAAATAAACATGGTGTCCATACTTTGTAGGGGTAGTGGTCACTCTCCAGACCTGTTCTCTACTCTTATTGGCTGTCCAGTTGTCGTTGGAGTTAATTAATAAATCTAGGTACTGGCTTAACCACATGTGTGTAGCTACGGGTTGTGACTCCTCTGACAACCAAACAATCATTGAACGTCAGTAAGTTGAAAAAGACACATCAAGTGTTGCACGCCACTAGTTTTCTCCTGTTGTAACTGGCTGTAGGGGGAAAACGACATGAGCGACGAAGAGGAAATAATAGAGGATGAGGGGGAAGAGGTGGAAGAGAGAGACCCTCTCGTGTGCCCAATCTGCGAGGAGCACTACGATGACCCGCGACTGCTGCCCTGCCTGCACAATGTCTGCCGGACCTGTCTGATGAAAAAGTTCGGTGGGAAGAAGGGCATTTTCAACTGCCCGGTGTGCAACGAGAAGGTGGCGACGCCGAAGCCCGGTCTAGACGGATTCCCCAGGAACGCGCTGATCGTGTGGCAGCTTCAGGCCGAGGGCAACTCCGTCACGAAGTGCAGGAACTGCGAAGACGATTCGGTGGTGTACAGCTGGTGCGGAAACTGCCTGCAGTTCCTCTGCGAAACCTGCCACGAGGCGCACCTGAGGGTCCCCCTGAGCAGGGAACACAACCTGATCACGGTCGAGGAGCTGGAGGAGACGGACAGCGAGTCGTTGGAGGAGTACAGGCGCATGGTGGTCTGTAGAAAACACAACCAGAGGGTCGAGAAGCTCTGCAGAAAGTGCAACGTCGTCATCTGCAAGAGATGCACAGTCACCGACCACGATCCAGACCGCGGCCATGACATCATCAACTTGGAGGTGGCCGTGGCGCACTACAAGGAAGTTCTGGAGCAGCTCGGTCAAGCTGCCACGAAAAGATCAAGGCTCTTAAAGAAAAAGGTGAGAAACGTCCAAGAGGAGAATAGACTGGTCGACGATGAGTGCTCCTATGCAGAGTTGGATTTAGATAAACATTTCGATACTCTTGAAAGGTATGTTGATGAACACCGAGAGAGGATGAGGAAGAAACTCGAAGCGGCTTACGCCCTCAAGGAACAGGAAATCGAAAACAAGAAGCGAGACGCAAACGAAGCGCTGCACTGCATCAAAGAAGCGATTGAGATGTCAAAGGAAGTCACCAAGGACAAACACAGTGATGACGAGATGATTGCAGTCATGGGCAGGTGGCCGCAAGACTGGATGCCCTCTCCAAGCAGAAACTGGGAGAAGATTTCTTGAACAACAAACGCCGACAGCAAGCTTTGCGGTTCTCTCGTGACCAGAAGCGGATGAACAGCTTCCAAGGTGTCATGTCACAACTAGGCGACATCAAACTGTCAACCGTCATCCCGCCTACCATAATCAAACCCCCGGAGGAAGAGGACACGGTTTTCGACCCCATCACCTGTGGCATCCGTTCATCCATCACTGTAGTGAGCTTCGGTGGGTCCAGGCAGCTGGAAAAGTTGGGCGCCTATGCACTCAGAGCTGATGTGCGCGACCCTGATGACATTCTCATTCCATGCAGCATGCTGTGCGTCAGTGGGGACACCTACCTCTGTCAGTTTCGTCCGCAGATACCGGGCAACCACATTCTCAACGTTAAACTTGGCGGCCACCACATAAGTATGAGCCCTCTGTCTTTTCGAGTATCTAGCAGCAACCCGGTTTGGACCACGAAAACCGAAGACGGGCAGGACGGCAACGGTAATCTTGTGAACCCCATCGGCGTGGTGGTAGACCACCGAGGTGACATATACGTCACCGACCGCGACCAGAACAACAGCCGAGTCGTTCAGTACGATCCCTCCCTCGTTTACCAGTCCGAATTCACCCTACCGTTCGGCGACATCTATGACATCGCCGTGGACCGCCAGGGGAGGCTCATCATCAGCGAGCACAACAACAACACCGTGCACATCTACACCAACCAGGGCAAAGAAGAAGGGAAGATTGAAAACAGAGACCTAAAGAAACCATGTGGTGTTGCCGTGAACAGAAACGACGATGTTGTCGTCGCTGACAGCCAGGTTAAGTGCGTCTTTGTCTTCTCCCAAAAGAAGAAACTGCTCCAGAAAATTGGTGTCCCCGGCACCGAGGAAAAGCAACTTGAGAATCCTACATTCCTCGCCGTCGAACCGGACAACTTCAGCACCGTGTACGTTTCAGACACGGGGAATAACAAGATCGTAGTTTACAACAGAAAGGGCGTCTACGAGAGTCAGATTGCGGCTGGCGACCTGAAACGGGGAAAGCTTTCGAATCCGAAAGGTGTAGCCAGGGATCGCCACTCTCATGTACTTGTCTGTGACGAGATGAATCAAGTCATGGTTTTCACCCATGAGGGCGCCTTCGTCGCCTGCATCGACAGTGGTGGTGATCAGCTCTCCAACCCTCACGGGATTGCTACCACAAATGACGGACACGTTGTGGTGGCCGACACAGGCAACAAATGCGTCAAGAAATACAGATATCTGTAAGCCGTTGTCAACAGAAATGTGAACTGTTTAATGAAACCCGCTTCAAATGGCCGCCTACTTTTGAAGTGTCGGACAGGGGAAATGATGAGCAGCGCATGCACTGTACAAAACCTCCAAAAAATGTGTCTGAACGACAACACAACGATTAATTATCATAACGATTCCCTTCTCTAAGTATCTATAGTTGCGGTTAAATGCTTTCTGCTTTTAACGTGTGTGTGTTTTTTTTGAGGAATTGCAGTCTTCTTATTGCTTCTAATTGGAGTCTTCTTATGTGCTATTTGTTTCCCGTTTGAAATACGCTAATATATCGTTACTGTGTTGGATTTGTTGAATGTCTGTACATGTTGATGAAAGAACGACGTTGATCAATAAGGCAGAAATTGAAAGACTATGGCATTTTGTAAATATGTCAGTAATAAAGATTATACAGGATAACCGAGTTTCACTGTGTCAGCTATTTCAATCGTGAAAGAAATAAAATGTTCCACCAATATCAAGTTTGATTTTATTGACGAGAGAGAGAGAGAGAGAGAGAGAGAGAGAGAGAGAGAGAGAGAGAGAGAGAGAGAGAGAGAGAGAGAGAGAGAGAGAGAGAGAGAGAGAGAGAGAGGTATGATTTGGAGGGAGGGAAGAAAAGATGAATAGATATTGCAAATATTACACCGTGATAAACAAGCGGGGGCACGCAGAGAAGTAGGAGACAAACATAAGGTGCATATGCGTGCATATTAGTAGAAAAATTTATTTGTCTCGCGCTGTCAGCTATCTTGCACAAGGATCCGTTTTGTGACCAAAATCACGCAGAATGTGTGTTTACGGTAATCATAGCTCATCAGACTACCGTAATTAGGGAGGGAGTGACGGTATGACAAAGAGACTTTGCCGTGTCGAATATACTGATGTTGTGCGGATAAATAGGTCATCAATTACAAAGTACGTTGAGAAGGAGACAGGCTGCCACTCTGCACCTTTGATTGTAAACCATCCTATACTTTCAAGCCTATGCTCATTAACAGTACACAGTATCGAAAAAAGCAAGTTTGAATCATCTTGAACTATCATGTTGAGGGGTTTGCCCCAGAAGAGATAGCCGTTGCCATGACGCCGAAGTCTATTCACGTACACGCAGAAACATAATAGCATGTGTGGCGAGTTTTTGATCACTAACTCTTTGTGACTGGTTTAGCAGTAGAGTCGGCATCCCTTTTTTACTTCGGCTGAAAACTATTTTGAAGTAATTTTCCTCGACCGTTTCATCTTATGTAAAGCACTATAATTTAAGTTTCTCTTGTTGCCTCGTAAACTTTGGAAATATCGCAATTTTTTGGAACAGGAAAGCGGTTACAAAGTATGAACTGTGGAGGCTGTCCGTTGAGCTTTGCACTATCTGTTGGCATGTCCTTGATTAGTAAAAATGTATATGGTATGTATTATTCTCCCGAAATCCGAGCGAATTATTGATCCAATCTACTTGATGGTTGGCGTGGTATTTCTGTTGTGGGGGAGGTCAGAGGTCAGGATCGGGCCGCGGTCGCACATTTATCAATGATGTCGGTCGTCATGGTTATGTACCAAACATGGCAAAACAATCCGGTTCGTGTCATTCTTCGATCGATCCTTAAATCCTTGCGGTCAAGAGATGGGGTGATATAGGGGCATTGTTGTACCATTTTGAGCGAACTGGGCTGCAATACTATGAAATTCCATCAAACGTCGAGTAAGTTTGCAATATTGACTCATTCAGTTTACATACATACATACATACATACATACATACATACATACATACATACATACATACATACATACAGACATACATACATACATACATACATACACACAGGCACACACTCATAGACACACACACTGCCGCCGTCTAAGGCGCCTTGCACAAATAGCTGCTGAATCCTACGACATTCCATGTCCCCAGACAGTACCCTGTGGAAACAGTCTCGTTGTTACGTCAGATAGTGTTGACTTGGTGCTTGAAAGTAGGGGGTGTATGTACTCATGTTCAGTGAAATTTATGTGATATTTGAAGTAGTGTTTTGTTGACTAATAATCTTGAAATCGTAAATTTGAGAGCAACGCAGAAAAATCATGTCTTGCACACTCTGTACCGTGATAGCCTTTCAAAATTAGAACAACAACCGGATTGTGAATTCCTTATAAGTGTACTTTCATTTCATGTTTTTTTTTCGCTTTTGGTAATTGTCAGTTCTTCACTGGACTAGTTCTCAATATCGTGGACAATCTCTTCAACCAGAAAAGTTGCTCTCAAAGTTTCCGATGTCTATCTTCGAAAACAAGGAAAACATTTTTTTATCTATCTTTTCAAGGTCGTTCAACACTGAGGGCAGAATTTCCAGAGGGCAAACTTCAAATATTAAATCATCTTTATTGGCCGTTATCGATCTCGTAACCCATGACTTTAGTAATGTAGCCTCATTATTTGAAGTTAAGCAGCCTTCCACAGCTTGCCAACAGAACAATCGCGATCATTATTGACCCCGATCGAACCACTTCATCAACCGGTGTTGGATATGGCGACGCTAATAAATCATTGTGGCAAATTGAAACATTGCACTCCAACATTTGACGAGAGTTACGATAGTCGAGTAATAGCTGCGGTGGCAAAACAGAAAATCTCTTAACTTGTTACACGCTTTGCGATGTACAGCCTATACACTCTGCTCTATTTGAAGTCGGTAAACTAATCCCTGTGATCGTCCTCTCTTTTAAATTTGACCAAATGACGTCATCGAAGACAGATTTTCGTCCCTCGTACATGCGTCATGGTACAACTGATAAGTCAATAGCTCCATATCGTTGGAATTTCAAGTATATAATATGCGTCTCGAAAGTGAAAGACTTTATTGCTCAAATTTTCCTTAATGAAATTTTCAACCATTCTCTCTCTCAGTCAAGAATAAAAGTCGAGGGTCAGCTTGCAAAGTCATATTCTAGCATAATTACCCAATTTTTACCGATATTTGAAATTAACAATGGCCACCATCCCTGTGTTAACTTTATGGGGAAAAAATCGATTTTGAAAAACTAAGGCGGAGAATATATTTCTTACTCCAAGAGCTTTCAAATGAGCCCCAAAAAGTGGTAGACCAGAAAAGTATTGAAAAAAGTGGGAGTCCTAATATCTGTCCTCGAGGCACATTCTACGTTAAAAGGTGTGCATTTCATTCGCGGTGAATGGCGTCGTACTTGTAGTAAGTATAATGTATTGTCCGTCTGATAATGTTTCCTTGATTTAATTTGGCAAATTTCCCTTCGAAAAAGTAAGATTCGAGTCATGGCCATTTTGCCAGGTTCATTACACGCTCGAATGTTTCGCAAGCTCGTTAGATACGGTAGACTTTAGGTACAACATTGGTACAACATTGTCCAATTCAAATCTTGATGTCTGCTATCTAGAAGTTTGAAAAACATTTACTCAGGATTGGTTTTCTACGGCTTTGCACACACGTAGATCATGTTTAGCACCATGTGGAAATAATTTCTTAATCTAGATATTAAGCGTACCACGCTTGTGTGACGTGCAGTGGTTTTCTATTACGAAGAAACGCAGGGTTGGTGACCGTTCAGTAGCTGCCATGACAGCAGTAAACATTATACTGTACTTATTTTAACATTGGCTGCTCATTGTCGCCCACTCTTGCTGACAGACAAGATTTACAGCTCAATACAGTATTAAACCAAAAGTACAGTCCATAAAATTGATCTATCTCCTTGTGCGGTATAAGTCCTAAGCCTACACGCTGTTCTGTCATTGAAATCAAGGCATTGAAGCTCTATTAGCTGTAAATTTGGACGAATTTTCCATTTTTGTGGTTCTGTTTGGGAAATAAGTTTTCTTGTCCTACTTCAATATTACGTCGAAAGACCTTCTGGCTAACTAGTCAATACAGTCTGTATGTATATGTGTGATGGCAAATACTATGAATTTTAATCCAAACAAGAATTCATTCATCGACATTAATATCCCAACAAACTGTGTTAATTTGCAAGACTAATAGTTTTGTATTTCAACACACTGTAGGGTGGGGCGAAGCTGAAGAAAACGCAATACTTTCTTGACTAAAAATAGCAAACATTAGTACAGCTGTTGTCCTTTCAAATTTCTCGTTTTGGCGAAAATCAATACCAGAGAAACTTAATCAAAATATATAGTCACATACATCAATATTTTGTTTATTATAGGCAGTCCCGACGACCGGACAAAATATCAACAACTGGCATGATTCTGATTGTTATTTTGCACCAACGGTCAATTATGCCAAGCTCTACCTTCTCACGACATGAGTACAGTTGATCCTAGAACCTCAGGCACGCCTATGTATTATCACTCATAGCAGCTCACCTATTAACAGACATTCCAGAAAGGACTTGTACGGACTGCCTCGGCCTGATTGACGAAGACCAAGAGTTCAGCAACCAGGTGAACAGGTTCATTGTTACACAGTTTGTTCAGTGGTTGATAGACTTGGTTCAAGTCTGTGATTTGTGAATATTTGCGTGGAGTGAACGCGATGATTTGTATTCTGCTTTCATGTGAAACGCGCGCGTGAGTGGAGTGGACGTGATGACTGTGATGAGTGGGGTGAATACAGTTTCACCCGTGAATCCGGCAGAAACTAACTCACTACTGCGCAGACTCAAAGGTAATGCATTCAATCGCAGGGAAAACCTGGCCTGGACAGCCAAATTCCGAATAAGTTGGTACGAAATAGGAATAACACAATATATTATTATAAATGATTTTATTTTTAAAAATCACCAACTTGAACCAAGTCTAAGTGGGTGACTAATCCTGTTAAAATTGCACCGTAATTATCTAAGAGGAAAAAGTAACTCATTAGAAAAAAAAACCGTATCTTTAGAGCACACATGTGTAAATATACACGGAATATATAATATATATTTGATAAAAACCTGAGAGATCAATTTGACATCTGGACTCGTAAACCTGAAACAGCAAAGAATCAAAACAATCTATCTGTATCTACTAACACCATTTTTAACCGGAATCTTTGCATCGGATTTTATTTTCATTCTTGAAATTCAGTTTCAAAAAGCCCAATAAAAACGTTCTTTCCCGCATATGATAAATATAAGTTATGTACATGACAAATTTCGTTGGTCTAAAATATCTGCGACCGTAATATGATTGCTATTGTCTACGGTGTGATAATAAGCGTGATAATATCTGAAAAGTGAAAGATTTGACGAACAGGAGATACCTTTTGTCAGTTTCAAATGTTTAGAATATAGCGGCTAAAATGGCTTCACGCTAAACTGTGAGTGTGATTACCCCTCCCGGACTGTGCAACATTAAATTCCTATTCATACTATTTGGCCTGTAGCCAGGGTCTGACCAATATTATGGGATCAAACAGAACCATATATTTCAGTGGAGGTTTGTACTTATATAATCAAATGACGTCATTCTTAACGTGACCATACTTTGCGTATGGGTGGCGGATTGTAGATTTCATGGAATTTTGACTCACCAAATATTCACTATCAGATTCGGGAAAAGTATGGTTATGATATGAATATTTTATATTTTTGCTGTCTTTTTGCACGATACTCTGACAGTATTCGTGTGATGTTGTGAATGCCCTTAATGAACTCATTGCCAAATTGACGAAAAATTTGATAAACTGTTTGCCGTACAAGTATGCTAACAGTGTGTTTTCATAAATTAATTACAGTAAAAAGCAAATTTTGAATTTTATATGAACAGTGAATGCCCTCTTGGTCGGGACGGGCGGAAAATACAGGGTATTTCAACATACTTTCATGAGTGTAATTCATGTGCTGTACGAATGGAACGATAGTTGAAAAAATCTCCTTTCATTGGCAACGCGTCGTCAGGTCATCGGTTTCTGAAAGGGTGCTCACCTCTATTGGAGTGTAGTTTCGCTGGGATTGCTCCGAGCGATATGCTTTCCGTTAGAGGATCATAGTCTCGAGTAAAACGGTCTTTACTTGACGAAACGCGACAACGACGTCGACAGTGTTGAATTCGATGGGTCGTCTCTCTTTACATGTATCGGTATTTTTTGATACATTTGTTGCGAGTGTCAGCTACCAACACGAGGCCATCTCCGGCCAAAGCGATTCCGTGGGGATTGCTCAGTTTGTCTTCTTCGCTCTCGATGGACGAAACGAACGACCCGTTGCTACTGAACACTTGGATGCGGTTACCAGGGATACCATCGGCGGCCAGGACGTTTCCGTGGGCATCAATGGCGAGGCCTCCCAGGAAGCGGACCAGTCCGCGACCCTTCGCGCCGGATCCCATATGACGGAGAAAACTACCGTCCGGCTTGAAGAGGACGATTCGACTGTTTCCGAAGTCAGAGACGGCGATGTTACCGACTTTTGAAACAGCTAGGAAGCCGGGGTTCTTCAGCTGTCCCGGGGCGCCGCCCTCTTCGCCGATCTGTTTGATGAAATCGCCCTGGGTTGAGAAGACGAAGATGCAGTTTGCTTTGCTGTCGGCGACGAGGATGTGGTTGTCCTTGGAGACGGCGACGCCGTATGGCTTCACGAATCTACTGTAGGTGAACTCTCGCACCAATTCGCCGTAGGGTGAGTAAATGTGTACGTGATTTCGGTTCCATTCCACGTTGATGATGTTATCGTCTTGGTCAACGGCGACACCGCTGCCGTGGGAGTACGCGATGTCTACGTGGTTCTTATAGTCACCGTAGTCGTCATAGATGACCAGTCGTCGACTCGACGGATCCGCTACGATGACGTTTCCCCGGCTGTCGACGGCGATACCGATCGGCTCGTTCAAAGAAACGTCACCCCTGTCGCCAAACTTCACGATTGGATTGTTGGCGGCCACGTCAAGTGTGAACGGGTTTCCTTTAACGGGTCGACCCGAAATTCTCACCGTCAGGACATGCCTGCCCGGAATCTGCGGACGGAAGCGAATATCAAAAGTCGAGTCACCGTTACTGAGAACTCTGCTGGGTAGAACGACACTATCCTGGTCTTTGATGTCTGCTCGAATTTCGCTCGCGTCAAGTTTACGAAACCTGTGGTCGTCGTCGAAGGCAAGCACGGTCGCGGAAGTACGGATGCTGCACACGGGTGCCGGCGGGGGAACAACCATCGGCGGGAGCCTTCCAAACGTGAGAATATCACCTGTCTTCGGAACGATGTCTCGGTATTGTACCACAGCCGCTTTGTTGATTTCGAACTTCAGGTGTGACAACCCATTCCCGCTTTCCTCTATCGGTGGTAAGTCCAGAAGTTTGTCAAGTCTTTCTGATATTTGCTTGGACACTGTCAAAATCTCTACGTCGCTTCCCTCGTGAAACACTCGTTCTGTGAAGTTCTGGGCGTGCTGCAAGGTACTGGCCATATCACATATGCTCTTCTGTTGTTCGTACAGGTAGCTATCCTTCAACGTGAAAGCCACTTCCAACTTATTCTCAAGTCTCTCTTTGCACCTCTCCAATGCAAGCATAAGATTCTCGAAGTGTTGGTGGATTGCTTCCTTTGCCGCCCTGTGGTTTTCAACTAGAAGTTCCATGTCACGCTCCGCTCTCTCTTTCGATTTTTCAACGTACCTCAGTTTCGTTCTCATCCTTTTCAGTTGCCTGTTCACGGCGATGCGTTTCATTCTGATTGCCTTGTCGATGGTCATCGTGAAATGGTTGTGTTTTCCCCGGTGCTCAAGAAGCTTGCATTGCTCGCAGATGGGTTTATCGCACTTGACGCAGTACAAATTCTTCTCTTTCCTTTCGTGGTTCTTGCAGTAAATCGAGCGTCTAAGCAGCGTAATCTTGGCGGCCTTTTGGAGGTCTGACATCGGGAAAAGTTTGTGGTGGCTGTAGTGATCTCCATCACGATGTTCCAAACGACAATTCTCGCAGACGAACACGCCACAATCTGAACACCAGCATTCGGCTGTGGCCCCATCTGCGCAGTTGCCACACTTTATAGAAGCGACGTAGCCGTCACGGAGCATGTCAAAATCGACCAGTAAGTCGTCACTCGGCAAATCGCCGACTCCCTTCGCCGGGATGAAGATTTGCTGCTCGCAGGATGGGCACTTCAGGTATGCCGGCCCACCTCCTTTACCTTTTACCACGAGTTGTTTCAGGCAAGTTAGGCATGCGGTGTGATTACACGGCAGGAGCTTCGGATCTTTGACTTTCCCGGCGCAAATGGGGCAAATGTCACGTCTATTGAAGACTTCCCGCTTCAGGTAGCCCGACATTTCGGCGGCGCCTTGCAATTCGGCCACCAGGTGTAGTTCGTGCGATCTGTACACGTCGACGCGTTCGTGGGCCGCTGTACACGCCTTGCACAGAAATACGGTGCACGTCGAACACCAGCATTCGGCGGACGAGTCATCATCGCAGTTTCCGCAACCGATCTCGTCGAAGCTGCCGCTTCGGAGAGCTTCAAAATCGGCCAAGTTGTTGACGGAAAAGTCGTCCGGCAGTTCATGTACCCCGCGGACCGTCAGTTGTACTTTCTCTCTGCACGACTTCACGGGGCAGACGAGATGCTGGGCCCTTCGTTCCTTCACGACCAAGTCATCCAGGCAAACTGAACACACGGTGTGTAAGCATGGCAAGATTTTCGGATCGTCGAACTTCTTCTTACAGACAGGACACGAAAGCGTATCGTCGCCGTCTTCACTGCTTCCAATGCTTTCACCGCCGTGAGACATTGTCTTCAGAAAACTGAACGATGTCGTTTTATATTCATGGGAGCAACTTCTGATTTGTAAACTGCATCTACTGCCAGAGAATCGACCAACGGTCTCTCATGATCATCGCCCGACGCTGCGGTTCACCTCACTGACCTGTTTGGAAGCTTTGTCGCAACTGGTTCTTTAATAACGGCAGCCTGAAAACGTAACGAAGGCACTCCACACAGATGTCATATTAACTGCATTTTCTCGTCACGCGGCATCGACCTTTGATGTTGGAATTTTCCATTTCTTCTGGGAGTGTCAGCTACCTTCCTGAACTGAGGTGCTTTAACCTGAAAATGCGGTGGGTCAAAGGCTCCGACATAAACTAATAACTACGTGTAGATTTTTCCGTTTCGCATTATAGCAACAGGCTTTTGGCCTTCGATTGAAACATTCTGCGAAGTTGACAGAACAGCGTCGACGCGTTTTTTACAGGGTGAGGTCACAGTACTGATCAATACATCCTCTGGAAGTCAGATTAATTAAGTTAGCCATGACCGATGTATTTAATTTTCAATACGCAGGGATAGTTTCATCACTTACCGTGTGATTTGTTAAGTCATAGACAAGGAGAAAATTTGTTTGTGGGTAAGTTGAGCTCACGTCTGTGTGTCCGTCTGTCCAAAAGTCAAGCTTTCTTTCGGCCTGACGAACTGCCTATCATTTAACACACGAGACAGGAAGTCCAATGTTCATTTACATGTTCTTTAAAGTTGTACCTGTAATACGGATGGAATATGAAGTTTATGAAGAGTTCAATTTTTATCTGAAATCACAACAAAATGATATGTCAGCTATACGAAACCTAAAGTCCTAAGTGTCTGACGAAACCTCGTTGTCAGTGACTTTTTTGACGATAAACATTAAAAATGATCATGCTTAAATAAACTGAAAGAAAACTTTAAATACAAGATGGGCAAATATCATAAAGTAAAGTAAAGACTAGAGAAGGTCAGTCCAGTCGACTAACCTGGCATATCAGAACTCAACTGACCATTCAGTTGAATGGCGCTCTCAACGGCAGTCATGATTAATTTACCTTTCATGTTTCTGCCTGCCGGTGCATCTCAAGAATTGCTCTATTAAACATAACCAAATCATATTCACTGTTTTCTCCATCATACTCACCTCTTTAAAAAACCTGTTTTCTCGTTTTTATTAACATTTCTTCATCCTGTGATGACAATGTACGTATGTATGTATGTATGTATGTATGTATGTATGTATGTATGTATGTATGTATGTATGTATGTATGTATGTATGTATGTATGTATGTATGTATGTATGTATGTATGTATGTATGTATGTATGTATGCATGTATGCATGCATGCATGCATGCATGCATGCATGCATGCATGTTTGTATGTATGTATGTATGTATGTATGTATGTATGTATGTATGTATGTATGTATGCATGCATGCATGCATGCATGCATGCATGCATGCATGTTTGTATGTATGTATGTATGTATGTATGTATGTATGTATGTATGTATGTATGTATGTATGTATGTATGTATGTATGTATGTATGTATGTATGTATGTATGTATGTGTGTATGTGTGTATGTATGTGTGTAAGTGTGTGTGTGTATGTATCTATCTATCGATGTATTTATGTACCATGTACATATCTATGCATGCATCTATGTATCTCAGTAACTTATGTATCTGTTTATCTATGTACTTTAAGTTATCCATGTATGCCCAATAATTACCATAACTCAGCCAAAAGCACACGCAGACCTGCGCGCAGAGACACACGCGCATGTAATTAATCTTAAATATGTTTCAAAGAGTTATTGTAGTTTAAATTGTTCGTTGCTCTAGTGTTTAGATGTGTCTTAGTTTCTCATATTGTCGTTAGATGGTGCAAGTAAACTCACATGCGTACAAACTGTTCAAATATTATGTGCCAAAAGATGAAGGATAGTCGTAACTGGAAAGACAAGTTATCAGTTACTTTCTCATGGAAACTGTAGTTTAACTTACAATTTCGCAACAGCAAGAACTTAAATCTTTCTCTATGACATTTCATCTTAGAGTCAGCACGGAAGCTTCCACACATCGCCTTGGAAAGGAATATAATGCACATATTGAAATCAAAGGTAGCGCCTTTGCAGATGCCGTATGTGCCCAAAGCATGTCATCATGAGGCAGACTTATTAATGATTAAACCACTGCATGGCGCTGCTAGACGTCGTTCTCGGCTCTCTTTTGTAAAACACCCGGGGAGTTCTTCATCACAGAAATTCGAAGCCTGGAGGCGGCACGCCTCTCATGCATGGCTGCGTTCGTAGAGGAAACCACAACAGCAAATCCCCACGTCGATACTGTTTTAATTTTGCATGGAACATATATGTCTCTGAGGTATGCCTTATGAAGTATTTACGCTACATGTCCATACACGTCGTCTTTGCTGTCGAGGGTTTGCAGCTTTAGGATCAGTATATAGAGGCTCGCAGTCGTTGTGGAAGTGCGCCCTCTATAGCTTTCAAATTAATGTGGAATGTGCCTCGGGCATTGACATTCGGACCCTCTCAAATGTTCACAATCGTACTCTGGTCTACCAATTGTTGGGGTTTATCGAAAACTCTAGGAGTAAGATTATCAATCGTATTAGTTTTTCGAAAATAGAAAATTGTATATTTTCACCATAGAATGAACACAGGAATGACGGCCATCATGATTTTGAATTTCAAATTTAGTAAATGTTAGGTTATTTCTTTCTCTAGTACCAAACTTTGCAAGGTAACCCTAATTTTTAATCATCATTTGGAAAAAAATGATTGAAAGTTTCAGTGAGGAAAGTTTGAGCAAAAGTTTAAATCTTTCACTTTCGAGGCGCATACTGTCTTAACGAGCCCGTAACGTTAATTTCATGGTTACTGCTTTGCAATCAAAACATAGTTAAAGTTTGACTATACCTGTGTTGATTTGCTGTGTGTAACGAGATAATACTGTTTCATTTTATGGAAACTGCCGTTGATTAGTATTGCTTGTCATTCCCTCCCTGGAGAATGATCATTCAGTCGATATAAGTCAAAGAGACAAAGAGATGTGCATTAAGGGAGGGTGTCGTCGGAACTGCGCATTTGCGAAACAATGTATTTCACACATGATATCTCGATGCATCACGTCAACATAGCTGCAACATTTAAATTTTACGATATTCATTGTTAACAAACATGTTTCAACTTTCATATATTGCCAACGTACCCTAGATACAGTGTATACATTGGTCGTAGGGGTCACTGGCAACCTTTGAACAGAGTTCCGACGACACCCTCCCTTTAAACTGCAACACAAAAGCAAATGTTGTATGAACCTTTGTCAGATTGGCAGAACGTCGAACAGATCGACAGAGTCTTTACTATTTTGTCAGAATTTAACAACTACTTCCCAGGTGTAGTTTCTTTTCAATATAACATTTTTATGCGTAATTTTTTGACGTTTTCGGCCGGTTTAGGACCTAATTTAGATAATACAACTGCTTGGACGTTTAAAATATTCGATATATTTGTAGAGATGCGATTATGTTAGTGTCTTGCAATATGCTTAATCGTACATTACAATTTCCGTATCAGTGGATATCTAGGTGGCGATGTTACAACGTTGTCCTTGGTCGCCGTCTCGCCTTGTCCTTCTAAACGGCACTAAATTTGCCACAAAAAGGTCGGTCTGTTTTAGCTATCGTCGGTGGAAAATTGTATTCTTCCGGGGGGGGGGGGGGGTGAGTATTGACAACAGCAGATCTTGGAATTAGGAATGTTGAGACTGCTTTATATTCTCAATCGCCATCTGAAGCCAGGTCCACTGATATAAACTGTAAGGACCATACATGAAAGCCCGAAGCTGGCACTACCCTTGTAACATCTCTGGAAGCATGACCAATGATATCAGATTGTACAAATTCAAAATTGTCTTGCTTAATATGTCAATATTATACACGTAACACCATTGGAACTAATTTAGGATAATTGGATGATGAATTAATAGGTGCAGCCAACGGAGCTATTCATTGAAAAAACTATTCCGGGAGCAATTTTTGAGGGCAGGGGAAATTTTAATTTTGCTCGGGTAGGGGACATATTTTTAGGTGGCAGGGGAGCAAGCTTTAGTTTTCTTTGTCGGGCAGGGCAGATATTGGTTATATCGGTTGATTGTCCCGGGGACGGGGCTTGGCGAAAAATGAGGACAATGGGGAAGCTACTTTTAAAACGGGGACAAGGAAAGTTGAGCCATGGTGTTTCCGGTAGAAGATCACTGAAGTATGTGTCTGCATGGGAATGTTAATTTTAAGGGAAATTTTTTCACAGGGCACAGGAAAATCGACAGGTTTTTCATCTTAGGCTAGGGTAGCTTCATGTCTGCAGGAGAAATGGAATGACAAATATTGAGGGGGATTTTTTCCAGGGCAGGGGAAATCGGCAAGTCTTTTTCGCCTCAGGGCGGGGGAGCTTCAAAAATTGGCAGTGGGGAGGGGAAACAGGCAAAAATAAGTAGGGAGTGGGTAAAAATAAATTTTGAGTGCGGGAGGGGGGGTCAAAAAATTTTCAGTGGGAGGGCAATTTATGAACAGCTAATTTATTACCCTCATGACTTAAAATTAATCAGTTCACACTACTTGTCATGCACAATATATCTTGTCGTAGTAAAGACCCCTTTAAAAGTGCATTGTTCGTTCTTGGCTGCACCTGAATTAATGTCAGTTCAATCTGCAAATGTAAGCTCATCTGCTCTTCTTTTTAAGTTAAATACTTGTGTTTTTGAGTAATTTGAAACATTGCATCATTCAGCTACAGGGTTGAATTATGAGAACTTGTGAAAAATATGAATATAAAATTATTCCATGTTAGTGCTAATCGTGTCACGTTTATGAATGTTATATATATATATATATATATATATATATATATATATATATATATAGTATTCAGATGTCCTTGTGCGAAATTACAGTGCTCGATGTTAAAAAGCAGAGCTTAATAGTTAAATAATAACACAAATTACTTCAAGTACAAAGTCATAATCATGCATGAAACTTTAGTATCAGATGTTATTACTCTGTACTTGAAGTAACATGTGATATATATATATATATATATATATATATATATATATATATATATATATATATATATGTATATAGATATATATGTGTGTGTGTATTTAATATTTTACTGTCCATTATCAATATTGAAAATCGAATACTGTAGGAAAGTCTGACTTTTACGATAAAATTGTCCAGCAATTCTTGAACATGTATAAATGATAACAATTGCCACAATGCATTCGGCTCTCCAAGCATGACGTGATACAGTTATTGAATAAACAAGTAAACAACCATCAAAGCGTCGTGCAGCACGTCTGCTTCTCTCCATGGTAGTGTAATTTCGGACGATTATCTGAACGACCACCTATCTCAAAGTACCCGGATGGATGCATGACGTCACATACCCTTTGAGAAGGACTTTCTTCCTTTACTGTAATACATCTGTTCATGATCACTGCGTAGGGGGTCGTAATTATTCGCGCCGGGTTGCTATTCGCCATTCAACAGATATGAAAGCAGGGATATTCTAGTTTAGAATACACACTTTCGCCATAGCTGTCTTGGGTAAAAATGAAAGGAAGTGTTTAAAAAATATGCCTTGTGTACAGACAAGTTTGAATCATGCTTTCAGATAAATATATGACGTCATTCAGCTGCCAGGATGTCTATAGTTGCAAGTCTAACATATCACCGTGGTTCGGTGAACTCTCCCCTGTAACCAGTTCCGTTACTGTTTCATCGTTTTCCAGTTCCTCCAGGATGTTTCCCAGGGGTAGCAGGCTGGGTCTCCTCATAGTTGACTCCCGCCTTGTGAACTCGCGGTGCATGCTGGCTTCTTCCTCCGGTGAGAGTATATCCGATTCGTCTGAGGATTCGGCTGAATCTTCGGTTGCTTGAACTGTCGAAAGAAAAAGTCACACAATCAGACAGCTAGTCGATTTGGATGGTGAAACCACGGTCCCTCCACAAAAGTGGTGAAACACAACAGAAAACACACAGAACGTAAGGAGCAATTAAACGTAGAAACAAACAAACATCAAAAGAACAAACAAACAAACAAACAAACAAACAAACAAACTGAAAAAATATCAATTATCTGCATAATAAATATTGCAGATGCTCAGCGTTTAAAGGGAGGGGTCGTCGCCACTCTACCAATAAGTTGCCAGGGACCCCTACGACCGATGTAAACACTGTATCTAGGGTACGTTGGCGATTGATGAAAGTTAAAACATGTTGCTTTAAAATGAATATCGTAAAATTTAAATGCTGCAGCTATGTTGACGCGATGCATCTAGATATCACGCATTGAATTCATTGTTTTTTTAGAAGAAAGTCGCACACGCGCAGTGCCGACGACCCCCTCCCTTTAACGTAGAATGCGCCTCGGGGGACAGACGGTTGGACTTTCAAACTTTTACAATACTTGTTTGGTCTACCACTTATATATTGTACGAGCTCATTTTGAAGCTCATGGAGTAACGGAAGTTTCACAAGCTTATTTTTGTCAAAATTGGAAATTGATTTTTGGCGTTAGTGTTAAAACAAGGATGGCGGCCATTTTGAATTTCAAGTATCGGTAAATATTGCCGGGGTAATTTGTTTAGATTCTGTAGCACCAAATTTCGCCAGCTAGTCCCTGAGTTTTTTTCTTTGCTTCGAAAAGGATTAATCATTAAAATTTCGTTGAGTAAAGTTTCAAATGGAGCAAAGTTTCAGTTATCCAATTTCGAGGCGAATACTACCTGAATGCTTTTTATAATATTCATACTGGCGCTTTTTCATATCTTAAAAAAGGCCATCCGGTGTTTATATGCCTGTACCACAGTCCCTCCATCACTTGAGGAGTGACTGAGCATGTATAAAAACGTGTAAGGATGTTGAGATGATTACTTGTTTGGTGTTTTTAGATTAATTATCCAGCTCAGCTGGACTAAACTGCTACGTTACCCTGCCGATGGTTTGCAACGCACACCGCCGCTCCGCTTGCTGCTACCACAGAGTATCATAGACAGAGTGGCAACACCTATTGTTTAAGGCGTGAAGCGGTTACATAAGCAATCCGTGTTTGCCTCGCCTCGCGAAGCTCTTGGCTCTCTTTTCCGAAGAGTGCCGACCATGCACCCTTCGGTAATTTTCGGATTTTCACAATTGTTAAGCGAAAGTATGTTCGACAAAGTTTGTGTTGTTGTTGTCGTGTGGTGCTGATCGGAATTGATGTGCTGGCAAAAACGGGAGTGTTTTGAGCTTCAGGAAAGAGGGTTTTACCGTTTTAAAAATTCCTCTCATATTTTTATGAATATATAATGAGTGTGTTTGAACAAAATTTGAAAGTCTTTTATCGATGCTGTCTGGTTTTACTCAATGGTTTACGGTCAGTCATACCGTCTTTTACACGTGCGTCAAGAAAGGACATGTTTATGAAACTGCTGGCGTGTTATGTTTTGATGGCGTGAAGCAGTGTTTCTGGCCTGAGAGCTCACAAAGTAACTATGGTTGCTACGCGACTGGCAGTACGATGCCATCTCGTCGTATGTTTCGCATAATCTCGTGTAATTATCAACCACAAACAAAGCCTCCAAAAAGTTTAACACCTTTGAAGCTCATTTAATATGAAAAGCCAATAGTCTACCCAGACGAGCATGGAACAAAAGGCATGCAAGTGTTGCCACTCTGTCTATGATACTCTGTGCTGCTACCGATAGCTTTGAACACACGCAGAAAACATAAATTACACAGAGGCGAGAGATGTTTAATCATACTGCGTCTGGAACGAGTTGCCTGTCGAATACAATATCGTGTGGACATGCCGCTCACTTTAGTTTTAGCGGGCTAGGTTACCAGCTGACCAAGTGAAGGTACACATGTTGCGATTGTTTATGTATTTTCTCATTGTAACGAGTCACTGAAGGAATCCGGTGAGTGACAAGGTGACCTTGTATACTCCGTGTCGTACTGTTGATTACTTTATCGATTGCGGAAACTGTACTGGTCCACTGGATGCAATTATGAACGTATAAAATACAGGACTTGTGCTGAGACAACCCTTGCGAAACGAATATTACTGTAATTATATTACTCTGCGAGCAAGACTTTGTCAAGGTTTATGTCATACAGGTCAAGCGATCATCATAATTCGTCGCTACTGAATTCAAGACTATAAAATACCAAACAATTAAGCTTACTCAATGTGTGTGAGCGTCCCTGAAGCTTTAGTTTAAAAATTCAACAGACAGTCAGAATACTTTTAATTTCCTTCTTCATAGAGCATTTACCTAAAGCTGCCCTCACGTTGATCGATTATCTCTTTGTTTACAATTTTCGTAACGCTGGAGAGAATATTAAAACTTTAAGAACTCCCTTTAAGGTAGTACGACCCTCAAAGTGAAAGGCTTAAACATTTGTTCAAACTTTTCTTACAGCGAATTATGGTGTCCAATCCATGCCAAAATTACTACTTTGATTTTACAACTTGACATGCAACTCCGTTTTCTATTCACTACTCAACATGCTATTCCACTACTCCGTATCCTATTCCACACTGGTATGCTATTCCATTTTCTATTTCACAATTCAACATGCTCTTTCGAATTTCATTTCACAACACAACATGCCATTGCAAATCCTATTTCACTACTCAACATGCTATTCCACTACTCCGTATCCTATTCCACAACTGTGTATGCTATTCCATTTCTATTTCACAATTCAACATGCTCTTTCGAATTTCATTTCACAACACAACATGCCATTGCAAATCCTATTTCACTACTCAACATGCTATTCCACTACTCCGTATCCTATTCCACAACTGTGTATGCTATTCCATTTTCTATTTCACAATTCAACATGCTCTTTGGACACCATAAGGAATCTTAATTCTGTAAGGAATCTTTCAACCATACTCCTTCAAAATCAAGAGTAAAAATTAGGGCCAAAAGATTTACCGATATTTAAAATTCAAAATGGCCGCCATCCTTGTGTTAATGCTGTGGAGAAAAATAAAGTTTTCGAATTTCGAAAAACTAAGCAGTTGAAAAGTTTTCTTAAAACAAGAGCTTTAAAATGAACCCCCACAAGTGATATATCAGAAAAGAATTGTAAAAGTTTGAGAGTACGAATATCTGTTCTCGAAGCGTGTTATACCACCGTCCGAGGGACGGTGGTTATACATTCATGTAATCTTTGACGCATTATCTAGCATCTTCGTTATATTTGTTAGTACATTTTCTTGCTCTACTCCAAAAAGCACGTGAGAATGCCTGCATGTGTCCATTGTCCGATTTTTTTGAAACTGAATTCCAGTCGCGACCAGAATGCAATTATCGACAACAGCACTGCATTTTGCACAAGATGAATTGTGTTGGCATGGTAACTCTGACAAGAAATCATGAAAGTATCATCAAAACGACTGTGCCAGAAAAAGCTGCGATTGGACGAAATCTGTCTGATTTGTACATTGATTGACGTCACCTTGGTAACGGAGCGAATCATTAACACCGTATTAACTAAATCAACCGCCACTCTATCATTGCGAATCCAGTCTATGGCTGATACAAGTCGAGGTATCATAAATGCAGATCAAAATTGGATGGTGAATGACCGAGCGACAAGTTTGTATGGACAAAATTAATGAACCTTGCTGAAGGTGAGAACAGTAATCCACCATTCACGGTTTGTCCTTCACTGTACACAAAAATGGCACCTGGAAAGGTCACGAGGTCAACATCACTCAGTTTACGCGGTAAATTCCGTGTGTTCCACGAAGAAATAATCCATGAGATCGCATACGTTTTTGATTTCAGGGACAATTTCCATGCGCATTGTCTTTCACGAGGATACGCAGGTGATATTCATTTCAATAAGAATGGAAACGTGTTTGTTGCAATCTTTTTCAGGTAGTGCGCACCTGGAAAATGACGGTATTAGAATTTTTGCTCATACTCTGCATGATCAGGATTACAGAGAACTTGCACATGACGAAAATAGTCTACATTTTCGAATGCACGACAACTATCACAGCGCCCTCCACAGAAAGTAATGAACTCATATATTTTTAAAAATTTCACCGACGGCGGATCTCCAAAGAAGAGGTGGTTGTCATGACAACTTGATAAAATTCGGGTATTGATGTACAGCAGCTAAAAGAACGTCACATACTGCTATAGACCTCACGCGTGGAGTGTGACACAAAATGTACTTTCTTAGAAATCGAAGGACAATTCTAAAGCAATCTTGCAGGCGTATCAGTAAACATGTTCTCAACGCTAAAAGTTCCATTAATGAAATCCCATCGATATCTCTCTTTCTCAAAAGCAGCTGCTGATCGGCAGAGCGAAGAGGCCTGCAGGCAATGAATGGGACCGCTTCGATCGGCACGCAGAAGCTCGTCGCAAAGAGGAATAACAATAACGAAGTGGTTATCAAGTAACACCAAGAAATTTCTTTAAAGTTTCTTATTCACGGTGTTGTTCACAGTTTGCACCGATGGAGAGTACAAAAATAGACAAGAACATATACATATACACTTACAAGCACACACGGGTGTATTCGTACATACTTTAGGGCTTATACAATGTGTATACAATGTATGTATGTATGTATGTATGTATGTATGTATGTATGTATGTATGTATGTATGTATGTATGTATGTATGTATGTATGTGTATGTATGTATGTATGTATGTATGTATGTATGTATGTATGTATGTATGTATGTATGTATGTATGTATGTATCAAATAGTAAGGATTGTAAAGGAAAAGTACTCCACCATATCAAATAAAAAAAAGAAGGTCGCGGGGAACGTCTATGCAGATCTCTTGGTCGTCGGGGAATCTTACTCGCTTGGCTTAACTCGAGGTACACGGGAACTTAAGCTGGGAAATACTGGGGAAACTTATGTACTCACACGGAGACGAAGATATACGGTGGTTGGCAATTTTACTGCTAAGGAAGAGACACCAGGATGCCCCTAACTAAACTAAATAATAAACTAAGTCAAGGACTAAAACTACTCTAACTACGGGGTTATACCCAGATCTACACGCAAGCGTAGTGCCTCCCGGAATTTCTTTTCAGTCCTTTTTTCCACTATTTTATACACTTTTTATTTGAATAATTTAGCTGGTAGTTGAGAAATGTCTTGAATTCCGATCATAGGCTACTGGGTGCGTGAACGTGTGATAGCCGGCTATCAAATCTTCATACTGGTATCTTTGTGCCGCATATGTGTCAACAGGTTTTTTGTTCTATTATTTTGGAGGTAAAGGAGGGGAATGAGAGGAATTTTTCTCCCGTTCAAGGTTGCGGGCATTGTAAATGAGGGAAATATGAGAATGGATCGTGGTCACGTGACCTGACACGAAGGCATAGCCAGAGCACTTGGTGTCCTGAAATCTTGTTATTTTTTTCGCATGAACGATTCGGGTTTTGCCTGTCAATGTTTCCGCAAGATATATAAGACCTATCTGAATCATAGGAATTGGAATTGTGGCTTGGAGAGTTGCCATTGGCGTGTTTCTTCACCCTAAAAGTTGGCGAGCAGTTTCAACTGAACGGTACACGCCGCATACCGAGTGGTCCGAGGCAAACGAATTCCTGTACAGGTGTGTATGTTGCTGCATTGTCATTACTTATGTAATGCTGGCTACAAATGGCCTAATTTTCTCCGTGGACATTTTACATGCATGGACGGAAGAAAATGGTAAATTTGACATGAACATTGCTCAAGATTCTTTGGGCACCATTTTCAAAAATTGCGCGTTGGAGGCGTGTGATTTCATCGGAGACGACAACATGCTCAACCGACAACCAACGTGCACAAATATTGTGGGCATGTTTGAAGTGACGGCAAACCCTCATGTTTCCCGTCTGCTTCAAGTGAGTGGAGATATTGAGTTAAATCCAGGCCCAAGAAGGCAGACAACTCTCACAAGTTCGGGAAATATTAGACGGCCGATAGTTGGCAGCGAACCGTCAAGCCCTACCCACGTTGCACAGGACGTAGACGTGGAAGGCAGCCATATGCTAAATATACTGGTTGACATTCAAAATATTTTAAGCCAGAAGTACAAATTTGTGTTATCAAATTTTCGCTGTTCTTGCCATAAACTTAATGTCGAGATCGGGCGTCATTTAAAGCTTCCATATCAGGAAAGAATGTGTGTTTATTGTAAAAATGCAAAAGATATAAGAGTTATTGAGACAGAGTTTCATTTTGTATTTATTTGTCCATTGTATGCAGACATTAGAGATGAATATATACCAATGTCACTGAGAATAAATCCATCACAGGACAAGCTGATTAGAATTTTATCTTCCCCAAATCCACAAGTTATTTGTCAATTTTCTAAGTATTTGTGGAATGCCTTTAAACGTCGTGATGAAATAGTTTCAGATTTGACAATTTAGCAGATATCTGTTATGACTCATTGAATATACTGAATTGTTGTTGTATCTTTATTTGTCTACTGGATTATAACCATTCTTCCTTTTCCTCTCTCTGTCTGATTTTGTATATTTATACATTTTTTTTTGTGTCCGGCTAGAAATTCACTGACCATCGATCATATTTAATGTATTTTGTAAATATTCTGTACGATGGGCCGAGGCCCTGTATTGAAATAAACTGAACTGAACTGAACTGAACTGAACTGAAATATGAGAATGGCTTCATACCAGCACAAGGAAATGATAGAGATATGACATATGTATGTATACAAATACTGTGCCAGATTTGTTTATGCATTTGCTGAATGGGTGAATATTGATTTAATTTCACTTTTTTTGCTGAAATGAACACTCAAATGCCCCATTAAACCAGGGAAAAATCAAACGCTACTCCAGTCCCGACTAGCAAAACGTTTTCACAGTGTTCCTTCGATGGCGGTTCATTCATTTCGAAAGACCAACCCTGGTTCCTTCAGTTGTTGAGACCTGATGACGTTGGCCGTGAATTTGCCGTCCGGGTGATCAGAATGAAGTGCATAACCAGACGAGCACCAGGGATATTTTTGGGTAAGATAGGTTACAATAATCTGTTATGATAGAGGTCGCTGTGACTCGTAAATGACATCCACTGAGAGCCTAAGCTTCCTACCCGTTAAAGTAACAAGATAAGATAATATTTGAAAGTATTCTATTTTTAAGGTTTCTTGATTAAGAAATAATTGAGAGGCTACTTCGAACCCTTTGACATACAAGAGCATTGTATTAACGGTTAATTTGACCATTTCATTTGAGATTGTCAACGCAGATTAATTCAATTCGAAAGAAAGTAACCGAGAAGGGAAAAATCAATTCATGTCAACAGTCCATGAATCTGTAGATACAGGCGATCATATGTGGGCATGTCACGTAACCCAGTGAGCACCCAAACCATTGCAAATTATCTGAATGTACTGAGATATCTCTCTTCAGGCGACTTTCCAAAGATCATGATTAAACTGCATGTGAAACTCGATTAAATTTTCAGAGTCTACAACCGTATGTCAACAAACGACCATTTCCCGCTCTGCACGAGATTTTATGAAATCTCACAAATACGTCACAGTGGTGCACGTGTCTAGCATGGGCAACGTCTCGTGCGCCATATGCAGTGCTGAGGTACAGAAATTGTCGGCGTTATTTCGCATGAGAATTGACAACCGTCTTACAGGTTAAAGTTTAAAGTCTCATGAGATCTCGTGACAAACGGGAAAGAGTTCATCCTTTGCATAGTCCGCAAAATCTATATTCATGTCTCTGCGTTTATCTTCCTTGTACATTGTGAGCAGGAAGATTAGATATTTGGAAAAGCGTATTAGTGACGATTTGGATCATAGACCCAAGAGGCTCGCTCAAGAATTTGTATTTGAATACAGATCCGGGAGCAGCCATTCGAATAATTTCGCTGAATGCATGAAGTTTATGCTTTAATGTCCTCTGTATCGACAGACAGCGAGCCACACTAACATGAAATTGAAGCCGCAAATATAAGACGACGATTAAAACATTAATTTTTGCACTATTTAAGAAAACGTAAACTATAAATTCCCGCCGAGACGAAGATAAATCTTTGTTGATGGATTGGACGAGTTTCATCGACGTCACTGAACCCGAAGCGGCGTAGGTTGATATCGCAGACATCTTTCTGGACCCCGAAGTCCATTACCGCTGATACAAAGTTTACCGTTCGCTAAATTGCTAGGGAAGCCTGCTTGGAAAATTACAGGCATAAAGACTCACTGGGGATCAACATTTACGGCGCTTTCAATGGAGTGGCTTTTGGAAAACGTCGCTGTCATTACATGTGTGTAAAGCGTACATTAGAGACGACCTCGCCAGTATAATGACAGAGCTAAATAGAAAGACAGAGGTATTCCGTCGCGACCACTCTCTTTCAGTCATCATCGTCATCATCTTCATCATCTTCATCATCTTCATCATCATCATCATCATCATCATCATCATCATCATCATCATCGTGTTCCAAGATAGCGGAGACTATATCTGTGCCGTGCTCTATTTGTCAAAACAGCGACACAATGAAACATCTTTATTGGCCATATATCAAATTTTACTTCAACAAACCATTGGCACGTAAATCCAGACAATTTCTGTCACAACCGAATGAGTGTTTCCCGGATAATCGGACGATCAAGCTTTAAAGAGTCTCTGCATGTCTGTGAGACAGTAAATTAATTTTTTTCTGTCTTAATGAATGCGTCCGGACATTCCATAGGCAGAGTGATTGTAATTTGATAAAGACATGTCGGTTTCCCTATATGCCCATTAATTTTTAGAGTTCATTGCGGAAGGTATTGAAATTTACATGAACCCTCCAGGGAACTTCATTATATGCTTTGCAATATTGACAGGTCACATTAATATTTATAGAAAATTAAATACAATCACACGAGACATAATATAATATGTACTGATTATCGATGAATTCAGCATCAGTCACGATAAACCTTCCAAGGACACACTATACATACATACACACATACATACATACATACATACATACATACATACATACATACATACATACATACATACATACATACATACATACATACATACATAATACATACATACATACATAGATACATACATAGATACATACATACATACATAGATACATAGATACATAGATACATACATAGATACATACATAGATACATACATACATACCATACATACATACATACATACATACACTACAACACACACATATGTATATATATGTGGATATATATGTATATATGTATATATATAATTATATATATAATGTATATATATGTGTTATATATATATATATATATATATATATATATATATATATATATATATATATATATATATATATATATTATAATACACCCTTATATACTCACATCACTGAATCTTACAGGTGTCTTCTCAAGGAAGCAAGAAGCTCAGTGCATAGGAGAAAAGCTAATTAAATTGTTCACGACAGTGTTTCTTCATACTGTGAAATGCATCACGGGTTCGATGTTTGGACTGGCGTATTTATCAGCAGCAAGCGTACAACTTTCAGACTGTATTCAATTCGCTGTCAGATTTTGATAAACTTAAACCGCACAAAGCAGTCATCAATTCTCAATGTATCTTTTTGCAGCGTATGAAATCGCACATTCGAAGATATCTTTCATGGTCTGTAATCTACAACGGCGCAGTAAAGCAGTAGCGGCCTATAAGTGGAAATGCGGTCGCCTTCATCTGTCATGAAGAATTTCTACAGCAGTGAAAAAGTTCAACCTGTTTCTACAGTGAAATATACTGCTAATTTGCCTGGTAAGAATGCACAGCGTTGAAATTCCTTGTTATCGTTGAATTTGTTGACGGTTTCATTTGTTTAATACGGGAGGGGGTTAAATTGAGGACAAGGATATTCAAATGTAATTTGTCAGATAATGTGGATAGTAAACTCATCAATTTTCCGGGAAATAAATCTTTCAGTCTTTATCTGAGGAATGCGAAGTCGATCGAAGGTCAATATTGGAATATGCCATCATTCCAGAGACGAATAGCTGTTACATACGGGAAAGCTATTAGTTGTCAAATGACGATGATGCTTGAAGAGTCATTGACACACCGTCCTTGCAGTATAGCAATCATAATATCGGTCTTCGAAAGTCGACGGCTCGACGTTAAAACTTTGCAAGAATGTTACCGTGTGGTGAGGCAATTCTTACCGCCGCCTTCTTGAAAATGAGACTTGTTTACTTGAGCGAGTAGGTTGTTATCCGTGATGTGCGAGACTTTACGAGACTTTAGTAGCTATGATGACTGCATGGCATTTTCGTTCAACACAGGACACTCAGTTTTCGTTTCCGCTTTATTATGCAGATTTTATTTTTCTCTGCAACTATTAAGAAAATTAACTAGCCCCTGTCTTCTAACTGATTCCCGTTGTGGTGTTAGTCCGCTCGAATACGAGGAACGAACACGAAGATTTACGTTCTACAACTATTTTAGTCTTATGTTTGTTGACAAGCTGCAAAACAGCGTGTGTATGGTCGCAGAGAAAATGTGATGTTGAGCAAGGCAACGCTTTCAATTGAATAAAACATGCAATCGGTGACAGTCTTACATATTGGCACTTCTCCTAGGTTTATCTGACGTAAAATAATTTCCATTATTTAAATGACCGGTAGGCTGTAACATTTGGTGATCCTCCTGGTTACTTCTGCTTTGTAGGTCAATTGCAAGCTTTGTTCTACTCCCCAAAACATATCGAAACACTCACTATTTCAATCGTCAATGCGGCGCATGTATGTGATAAATGATATATTACACTTGAATTCTAATCCTGACCAGAATTCACTCGTCAGCAATAGGTCAATGACAATGCAGTTCACACATGTACGGGCTGAGTTGACAAACTGAACACTGTGTATGACATCATACTTTGGGGAGTAGAGCAATGCACTGCGGTTCCATTAAAAACCGAATTTATGGGGGAAAAACATCAAAAGTTACAGTTATTGGCCCTTGAAATATCTTTCATAAATATCTCGTTTCTACTGATCATGAGATACGCCAACTGTGTTAGTCTGAGAAAGTACTCGGTATGAAAATAGACTTCCGCATGATATGCGTCCTGGATTCGATTTTTACTGAAGTGTATAGATAAGCTAGGACTGATAAGGCAGCTGAAAGAAACATCTTTATGATTTTCTTCTTTTCAATTTTAATAACAGCTGGAAGGTTGATAGGAGACGATAAACTTGGAATGGGAAGCAGCTTGGCTGCACAGTGCATTGCTATCATTTTCCTGGAGGTCAGGATATCAATGGTTCGAACCTCTAGATATATAAAGCTCTGAAACTTTAATATCAAAAGTACGGATAAGCATGGGGGTCGACGTCCTTTGCTGTTCTGACAGTGGAGAGTGTGCCTGAGAGAGTGTTAACGATATGGACACTGTATCGCCGTGTTGGTCAATGGTGTGCGGAGTGGTACACTGTGTATTATGCACAATGTACCACTTTACACAAAATGTACCACTCGCACAACCTTTCTACTGTCCACAGAAGCTATGTTTCACATGCTTGGTATGCCGCTGTGTGCTGAAGTGGATTCACGGATGACGAAAGACAAGAGAACCACAGACACTCATGAATGCTAGGCGTACAGCAATTTTCAGGGCAGCGTTGATATGTCCTTCATTGTTTGAAGTGTACTACCTCTGATTGCGTAGATGGGTGAATGTTGTTTACAAGTCACCTGTTAATGGCAGATTCCCGCCTGGGGGCGATATATCTGTGACAATCGATTCGGGATCGATTCAAGCATATCGACACACTCCATCTGATCAATCCGTCAATACTCTATAACCTTTCCAAAATAAACAGTTCCACTAGTAGATTTTTATTCATTTATTTATCAACCCCTTCCACCTATCCATCCATCCACCCATCCATTCTTCCATTTACATATTCATACATTGATATATAAATGTATAAATGAATAGATCGATGCATAGATAAATGAACTGAGACAGATATATATATATATATATTATATATAATATTATATATATATATATATAATATATATATACATACATACGTATATGCATACATACATAACATACATACATACATACATACATACATACATACATACATACATACATACATACATACATACATACATACATACATACATACATACACACACGTACACATGCATACACATACAGGCATGCACACAAACCGCTTCTTTTCACTTGCAACATTCCACTTTTATAGCGGGCATGATAATATTTCATAGTAGGGAAACGACGGATGTATTTTTAGCATTACGAGCTAAGACTCAATGTTTTTGAAATATTATAGCTTTCTATCATAGCTATGTCTAGTATTTAGGATAAATAATCATGTACAAAGTCCATTTGACGTGAACCATAATTGCCACTTTATACTGACGATCTTTCTTTCCACATAAGTACAGATGGTTCATCGGTACACTTATAGCCTACATAAATTTCTTGTTTGACAGACTCGCCAGTTAACCATTAGCCTGCACATTCTGAGAACAAGTACTACGGCATTAGTTGGACCCCAAAGGGAACACATAATTGGCAGTCGGCAAGAAAGACGTCAAAGAAACAAGAGAAATTACGCAACTATTTGTATTAAAATATTCTTACTTTTCCATGACACATGTCATTCTTGTATAGCATTTTGGCGCGTTCTTGCAGCTCGAGAAGGGCAAAAACTATCGATACACTGCGTTCAGTGGGTTTACTTGGTAAAATAATGAAAATGAACCCGGTGCTCCTTGCCCGCGGTTGAACGATTGATCCTTGCAATTTCATTCGTCAAATTATACATAGACTTGCTGTATGAATTCGTGTGATAAATGTCTTACCACAGGCGGAATATTTTGCAGAAAATAGGTCGCTAGTTTTGATAGAACGAAAGGAACTCAATCATGTATAAAAATTACTCGGTGCAATCTCCTAGTCGCTGTCGGTCGTTCAGCTACGATGGAAAGATTCACTTGGACTGATTTAATCAGAGTCACGAATACAAGCTTTTATTTTATTCCGTCGTTGTGAGACGAAGTCAATCGGTGCCGAAAATCCGTAGACACGTGCTTTTTAATTTCACTTCCCCCGGAAAGAATTAGTATTTTAAAGATAAGAGAGTGTTTATAAGACCGGATCACGTGGCGTCGCTTTTCAGGAACACGTTAGCATTTGGCTCAAGAGTCTACGGCTGTAGACAGAGTCGGACGCGCAGACAGTTGAGGGCTGAGTGCCAGGTTTCAAAAATACAGAGAAAGAAAACCTTAAGCCCAATGACGTCATACAAATAAAACATAGGGCCAAAGTCCCTGAAGCTACTATAGACATGGATACAAAATTAAGTATTTCCTGACTGTATGAAATTATCTCACTAAGGTCATCCTAGGGACATGTAAACCAAATATTAAAGCTGTCTGACCAGCGGTTTTGAAAAAACAAGCGACTCAACAGTTGACAGAGCTCTGCAGTGTTATGTAGAGAATAACCTTTTGTGACACATGTATTGATAAAGAAGGTGGATATCTTTGATAGCTCATTTCAGGATGGCCTGACCAAAAATGGAAAAAAATTCCGTAAAAATACAGATTTGCATATTTCATCAGACTATATTAGTCTATAATAGCAAATAAACGAGAGTTAATTACATTCTAATTAAAGTAACAAGACTTGCTTAAATCAAGATTTACGTCATAAAAAACAGCATATCTGTCAGGTTATAAAGAATCTTGAGCTGGTTATCTTTTAATATATTATTTTCATCCTATTAACCAAGCACATTTTAACTTTCAAATTAACATTGTAAGTAAGTTCTGTCGAATAAGTTGAGACTGTACGTACTCAGAGAAAGCACACTGAAGAGACAAATGTTTGAAACTTAAGAAGTTCAAGGTCATCAAAAGCATTATAAGGAATCATGTTACACTTTCATTGCACTGTTTACACAGATTGCAAAATTGCTATAAATAGCACATGAGGAATCTTACAGCCCAGCTTTACCATAAAAACCCTATCACTTTGACCACTCTTTTAATTGACCACTCTATTTTTTTCCTCAAAAAGTAATCTTATTTTATCCTTACCAAGTCAACCATAAATGGAAATTAGAACTTTCTCTATCTCTATTTATTTGACCACCCTATCATGACAAACTATTATGAGCAATTTCTTTTAGATAACATAAATGGTGGTTAAGAACATATCAAAGTTGGGATTCAGGAAAGTTGCCTTTCCATGTTTTAATCCTCCAAGATGGTAAGCATTTCACTATGAACTGTCAAAAAAGTTGAACTTTCTGATAATTCCACACTAAATTATTTTGGCTTTGATGATTTCCTAATTAATTCAATTATTTAAAATCACATTAATTATTTTTTTCTGGGTGAATTGATAGGGTTTATACAGTGCAAGAATTACATACAATGTAAGTCAAATTTTGACCAAAAATGACAAACAAATTCCTTAAAAATACACATTTGCATATTTCATCACAATTTGAACAAATCTAAGTTGGGTTATCCCTAGGGACCTGTATACCAAATAACAAAGCTGTCTGACCAGCGGTTATGAAGAAGAAGATTTTTTACCAAAACACCTTTTTTGGCATTAATTTGCCTATTTTCAACAATATCAAAAATTAAAAAAAACAGTTTCTCAAAATCATATTTTTCATCTACACAACAAATATCAAATCAGTAAGTACTGCGGTTCTCAAGATATTTGAGTGGACGGACGCCTCACAAACGGACATACATACATACATACATACATACATACATACATACAT